>NW_009724294.1:29991-61419 GCF_000703405.1 Apaloderma vittatum | reverse complement strand
CCTGCTTCTGATGTGGAGTAGTTATATGCCTTTTCTTTCTTTTTTTTTTTTTTAATGTTCTCCAGACTTTCAACCCCAATTTTTCCTGAAGAAAAGCAGAGGTCCTTTGCTGTGATTTCTATACTAAGGCATAGGATTCTAATAGCTGATCTCCAACTTTGGTCATCATATCTTCCACATCAGCAGGAGGTTGCAACTGTCTTAAGATATTATTAGTGTGTATCTCTCCACTACTGTGCTACAGAAACTGTTGTGACACCGTATAATGAATATTTACTCAAGCTGTCAGTATTCAGTTAATGCTTCCATTTAGCAGTCCATATATACCTGAGGACTGTGTGGTTATTTTACCCTAATTCAATTCACTTCACTGAAAAGGGAAAAAATGCACTGCAGCTACTGTGTGGAATTGCTGCATGCTGCATAGGTTTTGCTCTTATTGTAATTACATCAATGGAAGCCAGTTTATTCTAGGAGAAAAAGTAGATTTAAATACATGTGTTAACATGTGCAAAACTCAAAGTACCCTGGTGTGCAAAGACTTACTGAAACATATTTTCAGCCAAATAAAATGAGCATGTCTACTATTTTATGTGAGGAATTGACCATGTTTTCTATCCTATATTTCTATCCTATATTTGTGAATGTGTGTGTGGAGCTCACTGCTTCTAAGAGTCACTATTTCTGGAACCCAGCAGATGTCCACTCCTGTTAATGCTGCCTGAGGTGCAGGTGAAAACAACCACTGTAATATGCCCACTGTGCATCTCCCTCTTGAAACTGCTCTGTTACCACCGAGTGGAAACCGTTCACAGTGTCAGCCACCTAAGTGAAGAGTGAGGGAGACACAGATCTCATTTAGGTTAAGTATAAGTGGTTCTAAAACATAAGGCAAACTTTCCTCTTCCATCCTGTACATTTGTGAGGGGAAAATATCATCTTGGCTCTCGTTTCAGTAATGTTCCATATGTATACTGGGTCCATTACAAAGGTCCCAGTCCTGCTAACTGGGAAGATAGAGAGTAATGCCTGGTGTTCTTCCTGTGGAGCAGTGCAGCTTGGTTATTGCCAAATGTCCCATCACTATACATAGGGATGTATGCATATTCTGGCTTTTAAATAAAAGACTACAAAAATATATAGATGTCAATTGTCAAATGTGCTTATAAAAATCGTTGTGTGGCAAATGGATGCATGGTTTGTTTCTCCAACAGACTACTGTGCATGTAGTGTGCTTTTTTAAATTATCATTTAAAAGTAGTAACTATACGTTTAGAAGGAATGCTGCCTGTTTTGTTTGGGGTTTTTTTTGCTAGTTTCACTCTGTTTCTTAGGCCCTTAGCTGAGGGTGTTCAGGTGGAACAAACCCCCAAAGCGTGGATTTGAGCAGGCAGAGATGGACTGAGGAACTGGGGAGCTGAAGGAGCAATGTAGGCGGAGGAACAGGCTTCTGGACAGACCTAAACCTAAGCTGCCACAGGGCAGAAGGAATGAAACTTTTATAAGGATTCAAGAGGACTCCAAATGCAACAAGAAAGCAAATAAAGTTTCCACACTAGAAAATAAAACTGGAGGAAAGGGTCCTATGCAATATTTGACAGTGAGGATGTCTTTAACTGCTTCATAAAGGAGTTCTCATGTTCTTTGTTTAGAGAGATCTTGTTCCAGGTCACTATTTCTGTGGCATAGTATGAGTCATCTTTAGAGAATGAGCAGCCTAAGTTAGCTTAATAAACTCATTTTAAGGTCAATATGGTACAATTCTACCTCAGAGTTCTGGCTGTAGCCACACTTGTCAAGGGAAGATAAAGAATTACGGGAAATGGAAAAGTATGATCAGGAAATACCAAGTTGTCAAAAGCTATTACTATTTATTAGATAAAATCTCTGTTATACCTAGGCTTTGCAGTTACTTTTCCCTCCTTAACTTTAAAAAATTACATTAAATTTCAAGCAAAGTCTCTTGAACTACTCAGAATTAGAATCTAAATGACTATCTGCATAAATTCAATGATGTTCTTTGGTTTTATGTTTTCTCTCTTTCAGTATTAACACTTACCATCAGAACATCTCCTCTGCCACTTATAAACATAAATCTAATTAATCCTGCATTTCCATAGGACAACGTAGTTTTAAACCCCTTTTATTTTGTAGCTCATAGTCAGCCTAATAGTATAAACTATTTAATTCAAATGCCAGCTGAACAATAACTTTGTTTTGTCCTTGCATTATATATTTTCAACACTTTAAGCTTGTTTACTATGATGTTTCCAAACAAGATTTCACATTCTTTTCTGATGACATCTGAATTATTGAAATACTACATCCTGACTGCAAAACTCACAGAATGTCTGAAAGAATCTAAATCCATTCCAGACAGTATAAATTATTCATGATCAATTCTTCTCTCTCAGCTGGGAATGCTGCTGCTTATTTACAGCATACTTCAAGGAGGAAAAAAAACCCCAAACTAATCCAATTTTATTAACGTTTCCCTGATATTGGATAAAGGTGGTCATATGTTCTTATAATACTTAGACAAATCCATTTGCTGTTTTAATTTTCTATGTTTATAGCTAATTTGTTCCTCATTTATAAACTATTTTACACAACTTTTTGTTTGGTTGGTTGGTTGGGTTTTTTTAACATGATCCAGGTGAGATAGTATTATCAGTGTTTCCCTGTAAGGGATTCCCCCATGCATCATGAGAACTGGAGAAGGATGTTGTAGGCAAGAGTTCAAACTTCTCCAGGCTTTGTATTTTGTGTGTCTGTTTGAGTACATAAGTGTATCCATGTTATCATTAAAATTATTCACATTTGTTTTCCTGTCACTATAGAATGAAAATAAAGCTTTTAAATGTTTCTATGACTCAAAACTGCTCAAATGATTTCCAGCTGAAAAATATTATAATTTTTATCTGAAGGGACTCCCTTCAGAACTGACCAGCAAGTCCAACCTGTCCTAGCCAGTTCCCTGCAATAACTTCATGCTGATTACCTTCCATGAAGTGTTTTGATATTGCTGGTGGCAAGTGTAGCTTGCTGGATTCCATTTAATAAAATATATTTAGACACGTGCCATCTAAAGAAAAAAAGGGGAAACTAAAAAACTAAATATTTAATATGCACTTACTCAAACTTTATTTTCTACATGATTAGTATTGGAAGACTTGAGAGAAAGTGTTGTATATAAGCTTTTACCTTTTGGATCTTTATGTTCAGTATTTCAGATCAGGCATCTCTAAGTGCAAATGTAAACACACTAGTGTTAACTGTTAAACGACATCTCTCAGGTTTTCTTTTTGCACTAATGTGCGATATGTTTGCATGATAACTTAGAGGACCAACACTGAAAGAGAAGCTGCTGCTGCTCAAACTGTAATAGTGAGATCTTTGAACATTTTCAGTTACTTAAATTAGTAATGCCTTAGATATAGTTCTGTTATTTGCACTAGACAAACTATTGCCCCCTAAATCCAGATGAATTTTATCAGCTAGGTGAATAAACTGCTGTGAGTGCAGGGCTAGCTGTCTTGGCTCAGAATAGATGTAGTAACTGGTAACAGTGTTTCGGAGAAAATGAATCCGTTTGCTGCTGGAAATTATATAATTACCTGCTCAAGGATGGTCTTGCTCTCTATTCCTTGCAGGTAATGTAACCTTTCAATAAGATTTCTATTATGATTAGTGTTTGTATCTTAACTCTCAACCACAAATGTTTTCACTATACGTAAAAATAACTATCCCTTTTCTGAGGCTACTGCTTTTTGGGAACTTAATCTGTATCCTACAGCACTGTCTTACACATTAACCGAGGTCTCCAGAGAAGTTCTTTGAGTGTTTTGTATCCCCTTTTCAGTGGCATTGAGTGGATGTTACATCCAGTATTTCCCTCAGAATCATTCACTTTTCTTTTCTTGTAGTTTCCACCTCACTTAAGTTAAAGATGCATTTCATTAGAAAACATCATGTTTGTATTTCTTTTTTAACCTCCAATTTCTACCTTAAGACCTAAGGGCCTTAGATATCTTCCTCTAACAAAAAAAGATTCTGTTCCTGACTAGTAAATATTAATGTAAAAAATACTAAACTTTTAATGTTTAAATGAAGTGATTAAATAATAAAGAGTTACAAGAGAGGCCTTAAATGTCATTTTTTCAAAACACCTAGGATGAAAACGAATTGGTACTAAGTTTTTCACACTACTGCTTCAGGATATTTCATGCTACTGCTTCAGGATGTTTTTCCCTGATGAACAAATAAATGACATTCACAGATACTAATCCATTTAGTCCGTAAATACTGTTCCTGTAACATAAAGGATCATGCAGTATAATATTTTTAATGAGGTCTTCGTCTAGAACCACTGAATGATTGATGTTGGAGAGGGCCTCTAGAGATCACCTACTAAACTCCACCCTGCTCAGGCAGGGTCAGGTATAGCAGGTTGCCCAGGACTCCATCCAGTCAAAAATTGAATGTCTCTACAGCTGGAGATGACGCAATGTCTTTGGGCAATATGTCCCTGCGTTTGACCACCTGCACAGTAAAAAAGTGTTTTCTTGTGTTCACATTGATTTTCATTTAATTTGTGCTCATTGTCTCTTGTCCTGTCACTGGGTACTGCTGAGAAGAGTCTGGCTCCATTCTCCTTGTTCCCTCCCACCAGATATTTGCATGCATGAATCAGATTCTCTGAAGCCTTCTTTTCTCTAGGTTAAACAGTCCCAGGTATGTTAGCCTCCCCTCATGTGAAAAATAATTCAACTCCTTAATCACCTTTGTGGCTCTATGCCAGACCCACTCCAGTAAACCCATGTCTGTCATGTGCTAGGGAGCCTAACACCTGACACAGCAGTCCAGATATGGCCTCAGCAGGTTCACCTCCCTCACTCTGTTGGGATAGATCTTAATGCATCTCAGAAAACTCTTGTCCCTACTTGCCATGACAGTGCATTCCTGGCTTGTCTACCAGGGCCACAAGACTCTAAGCAAAGCTACTCTTCAGCTAGTCAGTCCCCAGTGTGTACTGGTGCAGGGGGGTATTCTTCTGCAAATGCAGGACTTTGTGTTTCCCTTTGTTGAACTGTGTAAGGTTCCTCTTTGTCTAGTCCTCCAGACTGAAACAGACTTTTCTGGCCTTGCAACCATTCAGGGTACCAGTCAGCCCTGGTTTTGTGCCATCAATGTACTTGCTGAGGGTGCACTCTGTGCCATTGTCCAGGTCTTCTAACGAAGAGATTGAACAGCGTTGGCCCCACTGTTGACCTCTGAGGTATACCACTAATGACTTGTATCCAAGTGAACTTTGTGCCACTGATCACAACCCCTAGACCAGTTTTCAGTACACTTCACTGGTCAGGTGTCTAACCTGTTCTTTGTCAGCTTGTCGCTGATTATGTTGAAGGACATGTTGCTGTAGGCTTTATAACATGCAAGGTAAACAGCATCCATTAAGCTAGTCATCTTGTAGAAATCTATCAGGCTTGTCAAGCATCATTTTTCTCTCATAAATGCAATCACCTTCTTGTCCTTCATATATTTGGAAATACATCTCCATCACCTTCCTGGAGGTGAAGGTGAAGCTGAGTGGTCTCTAGTTTCTGAGATCTTCCTTCTTACCCTTGGCTCAAGATAGGAGCGCTATTTGGTCTCTTCCTGTCTTCAGGAACCTCTCCCAATCACTGTAACTGTTCAAAGGTAATCGGGAGTGGCTTCAAAAAGACATGAATCAGCCCTCTCAGCCCTTGTGGGTGCAATCCATCAGGTCACATGCACTTACATATGAGTTGTTTGATTTAGTGCTCCGTAACCTGGTACTCCATTGTGGGAAGTTTTCAGTGTTCCAGACTTTCCATTTAGTCTCAGGGGCCTGGGAGTCCTGAAGGTTGGTTTTACTAGTAGAGACTGAAGCAAATAAGGCACTTTCCAGCCTTTCACCTTCCTTCTGTTATTTATGTATTTGCAGAATTTTTTCTGGTTGGCCTTTGTATCCCTAGCCAGATTTAACTCCCTATCAGACTTAGCTTTCTTAACCTTACCCCTGTGTGATCAGAGAGCAACTCTCTACTTCTCCTGGAGTATAATTACAGTTTATTAATGTGCAATTAAAAGATATGAGAACTATGTGAGAGAATTAAGAGAAGTGTATTTAAAAATAATTCCTGAACGTAGATAATAGTTTATTTTGCTTACATTTGCCAGTAGAATACATTATTTTCCATCTTATGAAAAATACAGACATGAATGAATTCTATTTGGTGAAAATCTACGATAGCTATATGAATTCAAAGTTGTCCTGCGCTTTGTAGTGGAGTCCTCTTTGATTTACCATGGCATTACTGCATGTAGCGTATATCCTACTGCTTATCTGTCATAAAGTAATTGTTAGAGAGTTCTGATGGAGGTTGTTCCCTAACTTGGGCTGTTAGCATTAACATTATTCTTCTCAAAGATTTGACTACTTAGTCAGTACCCATCTACTCTCTCTTAATGATGGAAAGAATATTGAGCAAAGATCATAAGACAAACTCAGCTTGGAAGCACTAAAAGGTGTCTCAGAATAATAATGGTAATTATACAGAATTGTGTTTTTTAAGGTACTTTGAAGAAAAAGTGCCTCTTCAGAGCAGTGCAGTTATTATTTTCATACTATTTGTGAGGTGTAAAAGCTAAATGATAAAAGTGAGTCCCAAGTAGGATTTCAAAGGCCATATTCAAGCAGAACTCTCACTGATTTCTGAGGGTAATTTTGGAATTCATGTGATCCCAGTGACACTGAGAAAGTAGCAGAGTTCTGATGACCTCAGCGATGGAGTGCTTTGTCTTCAGCAATGATACTCTTTTTCAAAGCGATTGCAAAGAGGAGCTGTAAAAATTCCATTCAGATGCAAATATATCTGGGTTTCTGCTGAACTTGATTTACCAGTGCTCTTTGTCTGCTTTAGTAATCTACACCTGGGCAAGGTGCAGAGCGTGGCAGGGAGAAAAGGAGAAAGGCTTTACCCTGTTTTAGTGAAAATCATTGATTACAAAAGAAGCAAGTCAGTGGAGAACTGATCTCAGCTGTGGTTATTATGTTAAAGCTGTCTCTGCTTTCTTCATGGATCCATCTTGTTTATGTTTCCCCTATATGAAGCAGTGAATGAACTCTTTGGTTTTGTTTTTCTGAATATCATTTCTGCCATTAATGTTCTATAAATTGCGAGAAAAAGTCAGAGTGGCTAAGAATTGTGTCATATGAGACTAAGATCTGAACTACCTGAGGGGAGATAGAAACAGTCAGTCTTAGAGTTCTGTTCTTCATGTAGTTGCAGTTAATTGCTTAAGAAAAAATATTAGTAGATTTTTCAGGCCACCTGGAATAAAGAAAATAATTTCTTTCTAGCAGCTTATTTTCTTACCCTCAGAACTGAAGTTATTTTTTAATATATATTCAAACCAATTAAAACCGCTGATATTGTTGAGTCTTAAAACCTTGTATATGTTTATACTTTGACACTTTTTATTCACAAGAGTAGCCCTCATGCATTTTCATCTTTCTACCTGGAAGGGAGGGAAAAAGCTGGTGTACCACCACCTCAATTTTATCTTCCGGCATTTTTTGCTTCAGTGACTCTATTCCGCCTGTGACTGCTTCATTTTCTTCTGGAAGAATGTTTTACCCACCATAACATCTGTTGCACAGATGCATTTCTCACATTGTACTCAGAAGGAAACTCTTCTCAGACTTCCTCCTCCATTTACCTAGAAGTAGGTCAGCTCTGTTCCCTATTTTGAAAGCCCTTGGAGGAGAAACTTGTGGATGTTTGTTAGTTCTGCTCAACGTTCTTGCGGGATCAGGGCATAGAGAACAAAGAAACACCTTTTGTTTCTGAAGCCCTTATTTTTTTGCTTGCGCTTTTCAGTCCATGGCAAACTTTACCTGAAATATCAACAAGATTTTCTCTATTTAGCTTTTATAAATAATTCTAAATATTTCCAGATATATACATTCTTCTATCACATTCCTTCCCATGCAAGTTATATTTTGTTAGCTTTCTAAAGTAATAGGAAAAAGAATTATAATATTTGGCTTTTGCTGGCAAGGTTAAGACCTTAAATCTGGAAACTAAATTGTATAGGAGCTTTTACCACAGAAGGAAAAAATAGTTCTTAGTGAATTTCTACTATGCTTCAGTAGGACTTAAGTGTCCTATGCTTGTGCAGCTTCTTCTACATCAGATTGTACCTACTTCACACTGGTACAATGCAGATAACAATAAATGTTTTATTAGCCATGTGGTGGCCTGCTGTAGAGGAAGACTATGTTCAATTAGAAATTGGAAAGGGGATGAGCAGTGTAACTTATTCTAGGAGACCCTACTTTGAACAGAGGATTGAACTAAATGACGTCCATATATTTCCTCCCTCGCTACCTCCAGAAGGGGAAGACTGGGTACTCTGGCTCCTTATCTTGCTCTTCTAGATAAGCCATATAGATGTGATGTCCAAGGCTCTCAAAATACCCTTTTTTTCACAGCTGGGAACTAATCAAGAAGGAATGAGATCTTGGCTCTGTGTGAGGTCCTGCTTTCTGTCCAGATTGGCTTGATGTTTGATGGAGTGAATGATAAATTACCAAGGGTTCTTTCTAAAACAAACAAGTGTACCCTCAGTAAAAAGAAAACAGGAGAGAACAATTCTGATTGACATGTCTTTCTGGACTGTAGTGACTCCTGGTATTAATATCTCTTGCGTAGTAATAGAAGTAGCTGACATAACATCTGTATCTCTCAACTGGCCTTGAGTCACACTCTAGCCTATGATGTGCCTGCTACTGTCCTGATTTGAGATTTTTTGCGTCAGCAAGAAAGATCCCACTGAATTTACTGATGTGAAAATAGGTCTGTAGCCCTTTAGGGACTAGAGGAACATATACTGTCTAACCAATTCCATTTCAGAAGTTGATATGTGTTCCCACTCAGATAAGATATGTGCTAGCTCAAGATGTGTAGAAGATACTGGCTATTTATTTTGTAGTTCTACATGGAAGGTTTCTGTGAAAATTAAAAATCTGAATCAGTTTCTCTTTCCAAAAAGTGCTATGAGTAACATTCCCCTACACTGAAATTGCTGCTCTGTGTCTACAATTTATGTATAGTATTTTCAAAACTTTGTGGATGTTTTAGTCCTTATGCAACTTAAGATTTTCCTTTTTTTTCCTTTTTATTTTTCTTTTTTTTTAAAAAAAAGCCTGTTATATTGTAAAGAACACCTTGCCAGACTGACTGAAGGAGAGCTTATAGGTTCTGCTTCTCACTTCACTGCCACCACTATAGAATTGTCTGTTTGGAGTAAAGGGGAGTGTTCATTTTGTGTAGGAAAAAAGTATCTAGAAATAGCAGATTTACACTTCTTGTTAGTCCTTGGGAGACCTAGATTCCTGCATTAGTCACCCTTTTCTTTGACTGTATCTAACTTCTTAGAGGTGAGTTCTTTGTACCTGATATTTATCTATCCACATGTATTTAAATACTTTCCTTACATTGTCTCATTATGTTTGCAAGAATTAATCCCATGCTTTCTGTGCCCTCCCCATTGATCACCTTCTATCTTTTTCTCTATATAAATCTAGAAATAGATGGGAATTATAACAATGAAGGATATTTTGAATTAGTATCGTTGCTAATCCTAAATACTATCATAAATACTGTCAGAGTTTGAGATAGAAGTGATTACTTGTATGAATTGCTCTTGGTCAGATAACTTGCAATAATTTGACTGTAACAGATCTAAAGTTTCTTTTCTATTGAGAGAATTGTAAATCTCTATAAATGTTTATGTTTAATTTTGTACTTGCGAAGTGAATCTGATCTTAGTTCACTTCTGGAAACATTCAGTTTTGTATGTTGTGGCTGCCTCCTCCTGGAGGTGTTCAAGGCCAACTTGGACGGAGCCTTGAGTAGCCTGAACTAGTTGAGAGTTGTCCCTGCCCATGACAGGGAGGTTGGACTAGATGATCTCTAAGATCACTTCCAGCCTAGGCCATTCTATGATTTTATGATTAAATTGTGCTATCAATTTGTATAGAGTTCACCTTCAGTAGCTAGCTTTTCAGGGAAGGCTGTTTCCAGTACTAACCAGAGCTCAGTGATGAGGGAAGCTGTGTATTGTACAAATGGATTCCTCACTTCTTTCCCCAGTCAGGTATGCTAGTGCCTATTAAACATAAAGCCACTTCCCTTGTACTTTCTGTGAGCCCATATTTCCTCAAATTTAACAATATTCCCATTTAATACAATGTTGTTAGAGAAAAATACTCATTCCAGGAGAGATGAGTATTTTTTGGTTAAATTTTATCTGCCACGTATTTCCTTTAATATGCTAGGCAAATCCCCTAAATCAGTGTCTAGGGGGGAAAAAAAAAAAAAAAGTCTGTGTTCTTTCCTTTCTTCCTTGTGTTACCCATATGATGGAGATATTGGAAACGTTTTGCACACAATGGTGTGCCAAAGCCAAGCCTGCTTGTCCTCCTGTGAGTGATAGTGATAAGCACTAAACATTGCACAGTTAAGAAAAAGAAAGTAATTTGAGATTCTTATAAGACCTTGTTAGTGTTCTAAAAATAAAGTGTGAGGTTAACATTGGATAACTTTTTCTAAAAAAATTAAATACTAGTCAAAACAGACATTTGGAGAAAAACGATGATTAAAGAACAATACAGAAACATGTCAAATGCATACTTCAAGATGTCAATATGTCTGGATGTCCAAGAGCTTCACTTTTTGAATTATTTAATTTCATGTCTATAATTTACTCTACATGATATATTGTTTTGACCTTGCTTTCCACTTCTATTGCAATCATAAGAAAAGAAATCCATAATAAAGTCAGTATCAGATTGTTCTTATTAACTGTTGCAGTGTATACAAAAATCTTCCAGATTTGAGGGAGAGTAAAGTAAGACTGTATGGGAGGAATAGACAATCCCTTTAATCTTAGGCATCTCTCATCCTTCTGCCTTGAACAGTTTCCAGTCACTGTCTTCACGGAGTTGAATTTGTTTGACTTGGTTAAAACAGAAAGACTGAAAGTCAGTGAAAGGAATGCAGCAGATATCGGTACTAATCAGTATTCAGAGGAGGGAAATAGACTCTGAAAAGGAGAAAGAAAATCAACCTGAAGCCATATTGTTGATGAGAGGCCACCTTGATTTTCTGACAAGTGACATGCAAAATCTCTTCGGAGTAGTTTTTCTGAAGTTATGATGTGAGAAGGACCAGGAGATGCCAGTCCAGACATCTCATTGAAAATTAATTATTCATTTTCCTTCTTGCTAAAATCTGATTATCAGTCACAGGTACATGATCTTCAGTACTTGATTGATTTGATGAACTGTGAGGGAGCAACACCTCTAATTCATATTTTGAACTGTTTGGGGGTTTTTTGTGTTTGTTTTGCTTTTGTTTTTGGTGTGGTTTTTTTTTTTTACTTCCTTGAGAGGAAGAGATGAGAAGGAAACAAAAACATTACAGGATTTCTAAAATTATTTGAGTATGGGTAGAACACTTTGCAAAAGCACTACTATGTTCCTCTCCAGCTGATATGGTACTGATGTGACTTTAAGGCCAGTATTGGTGTTTATTAAATCATTAGCTCAGTATGATCATGAGTTCAGGGGATTAAGTTTCTTATCAGATTTTGTGGAGTTAACAGGAAATAAGGAGTTCACTCCTGCATGATGATGTGTTTACTAACTTCACTGGGGACACTGGAAAGCTGATCCACTGAGATCAGGAGCTTTGGATTTCACAGGAGGTTCTTGGAAAGTACATTATTCCACAAAAAAAGATGCAGAAATTGACTATTTCCTTGATTTTATTTTCTTAGACAAGAAGTCATTTCCTGTTTTAAATTCTACACAGTAATGTTTATGCTGAAACTTGCTGAATAATGAGAAGTTTGCCTGAAAACAAATTTTACCAAAAAAAAAAAAAAGTCAAAAGTACTATTGGGATTAATTAATCCAGACTTACAATGCACAGAAAGAACTAAGTAACTATATTTGTTTTATCTTGCCCCAAAAGTCTTCATTATCCTTCATCTGATCTAAAGTCTGTGGAAGCCAACAGGAACCGTTTCCTTAAATTCAGTATATTTACTTTTCTCATTCAAAATCGGTCACTCCTTGCTGTACATGAAAGGGATGCTTATGATCAGTTCTTGCTGGCTGCTGTCCTTGGCCATATATGCTGTGTCTTATTTGGCCAATGTAAATATTAAGTACTACAACTCCCCTATTACATGCATGCAGCTTTCCTTGCTACCAGAATTTGCCACTTCATCTTTGTGGATTGATTTTTTTTTTGGTTGGTTTGTTTGGGTTTTTGTTTGTTTGTTTGTTTTTGTCTTGTATTTTTATTCAAGTTGCCATTCTTATCTCTAAGCAGCAAATTTCTGGGGTTATTTTGTCAATTCTGTGTTGCTCTGACCAACTTCTGGAGGCAAGGACAGGGAGTCCATAGTACAGTTTGGTTTGTGTCTATGCTGAAGCTGTAGATGTCTGCCAGACAACAGTGCCCTTTCTTGCTCATTTCCAGATGATTCTTACAGCTTGGGGGTTGAAGGGTTGATTGATTTGGCAAAGAATGCTTAAATAATCTGAATTAGAACTGAAGTTCAAAATGGATTTCATAACTTTTAGCACAAGAATGTACACTTACAATGAGACGCTTCTATATTAAGATAACTATTTTGCATTAAAACTTAATTAGTTCAAAATGCCATTGTATCTTTCCTGTGTAGTGTTTTCTTCCTTCTCGATATTTTCAAAATATTTGTGAAACTGTGTGTGTACTTCTTACTTATTAGAGTTGGTCCTACACTAGTGCTTCCATACGATACAAGAAGGTTATGCAGAACACTCAAGTCTGATTTGAATGGCATTGGGAACTGGTTAACTTGTTCACCTTCTCCAGACCTTAATGTCTAGCTCTGTGGTCTTCTACTTTAGCCCACAAGAAACTAGAAACCTTTTCATATATTCAGTTTTGTTTGTTCATTTCTGCATTGCTTATGTGTGCTTGTGTTTACAGATTAATAGCTGAATTTTCCCTCACAATTTATTCTCTGATAATGTTGATTTGTTTCATTTTATTATTATTTAGTTTAGGTTTTTAGGCTTTATGTAGGTTTTAAAGACAGACTGTTTATTAATATCGAGGCTCTAATTTTAAAAAAACCCAGTAATTTTAAAAATACACAACTTCATCTGTCGATAAAATTGAGTGGTTAATTAATAGAAGCTCTTAATCGAAAGAAAGAGGAATAGGTAACTTTGACAATTTAAATCAACTGAACTGAAATACAAACAAAGGAATTACAAAATAATTCTCAATAAGTCAAGAAAAAGAAGGAAACAGACTTAGGTTTTAAAGCATGGAGTAATGTTCAAGAAATCTAAGATTTAATCAATACTGCAATCTTTTTGACCTGTTGATATCCAAACTTATCAAGTTTAGCATCATTGCTTGTGTATCTCTGTTGTGAGATGATAAATTCATTATGGAAAATTTTCATTTCAGCACATTGACTGAATTTTCCCTTTGACATTTGTAGTTTCATGAATGTACTGTAATGTTTATTTCAATCATCAACTGTTCCACTGTTGGAATATTTTTGTGGAATTACTTTTACCATTTTTAATGTGAGATAGTAGATTGATGACACACTTGGAACAAAATTTAAGGATGAGTAGCTGAACTGATGTTTAGAGGAATCAAGCTCATATTTGACTAATGCCAACATGAAAACTTTTTTAAGAGTGTATTCATACAACTTGTGCCTAAGCAAGGCAACATTCGTTAGTGTTTAAAAGACACAATGTTAGATCTAAAGAAACTTGTTAATTAAAAAAACAACAAAAAACCAAAATAAAAACAAACAGTAAAAAAAAGAAAAGCAAACTCCAAATAATAAGATTACCTTAATGCACAAGAAGAAATGGAGGATAGGATAGAATAGGCAGATATGGAAAGTGAGTGTGATAATTTAATCCCCTTTTGAATTTTGAAGTATTTAGCAGAATCTTTCACTGACTCTGGTTTTCATCAGTGCTCAGCCATGAGTTACATTAACTACAGGTGCGCAGTCACAGTGGCAGGGCAAGTATTCTACAATACAGAAAATATATTACATGGGGCTCTGCATATGAATAATGCAAAAGGTTTGAGTGGTTCAATGAGGGGAAAAAAGGCAATCCAAATGGATTCTTCCACTGACACATTCTAGGGGTCATTTCTAAAGATTTCACCCTAACAAATTGGTTGCATTTAAAAGCCTAATAAAACTTAAAGCTGTGTTACTAGACTGCATCTGCTCTTGGTACAATGGTTTATTTTAAAGCATTTAAACTGTGCCTGTCAAGTAAATTACATACCCAAGAAATACAACTGACAAGTACATTGGATGGAATATAGCCTGAGCGGCTTTGAATTTTAACGACTGTGATAGGCAGTACATCAGAAACCTTATAATGAAAAACATCCATTTCCTTTTTGTGAAATGTTTGCATTCCCTGAAACTCTGGTTCCAACATGTCCTTTCACTCTGAAATCATTTGAGGGGAGATGTTGACTTCTTTCATTTTACTTAGATCTTTCTACATTCTTTCTTGGCTTGTTAGTCTTCACTTAGATTTCTTTTTTTTTTTTTTTCTTTTTCTTTTTTGAAACCTGGAGAGAAGTGGAATATCACAGACAAATCAATGGAAAATGTTTACTGTTTTAAAAGATCATATAGACTGTCTTTAGATAACCCAGCAGCATAGTGAATTTGAACATCTTGTTCCTTGTTTTTCAGACTATGCATAAAGAAACCAATCTGTTTTACTATAGTACAGGATGGTTCTTAAAATATAGTACTTTGCTTTTTCAGGGGTTGCCAGCAAGTTCAGATGCTGCTTCACAGTAGTTATTGAATGAATTCAGGATTCTTATGATTACTCAGGTATCATAAATATTTTGTGTAAAATACTAATTCAGTGTCAGTCGCTGCACTGTGGGAAACTGGCATGCACAATGGGACAAGATGTTCTTTCAACTGGTGGTAAAGGAGCAAGAAGATAAGAAATGGCAAAGAGGTCATTTTGGCCATGCTTGATTTCTGGATATCATTTCACACATTGGTTTGAATGTCTAACTTCAGTTTCATCCCTCAAGTTGCTACTGTAATAGAAGGCAAAAAATCACGACGATAAAGGCTTAGTGGTATTCAGAAATGCTGTCCCTGATGTCTGACTTAAAACTACTACACTAATAGCATAAGCCTGAATAAAATAGCCAAGTTCCAGAGCTGAAAGACTACAATAGAATATGAATTATCTTAGCTATTAAGTGGCTACAGAGGTATTGGTACCAGGCCAGCTTGAATGCACATGATAAAGACATGAAGCTGAGGCAGCAGTAAGAGCAGCAACTTGAACTTAAGCCAAAATGGGCATAAACAAATCCTATAGGTAGTATGTAATATCCTGAGCCTGCTTCTGCTCATTTCCTAGGCCCTTGTATAAAAAAACCACACCACATGGTACTGAAGAACTTTCTTCCTTTTTCAATGAGGATTAATGATACATTTTAATGTGGAGTGTCTTTTTAGTGTTATGGTGGTGTAGGGCTGTAGTTTGGACTTTCCAACCTTTATGATTTATGTCTTAAGCCTACTGTTCTAAACCAACGAAAGTGCGGGTGAGGAGTTGAACTAATTTAAAAGTTTAATCCTCTGACTAGACAAAAACTGTGTTTGAAAATGTGGTAAAATACAAGGGCCAGGCTCCAGTTTGTCCCAGAAGGCATCAGTAAAGATATCTGAAGACACTGATGTAAGAATATACTTGATCAGATGTTTTGCTTTTCCTTTTTTAAATGTATTATTGTAGCGGAAGGAATTTTAGGTACTTTGAGAACTTCTAGAGAAACAGAGAAGTGCTTTGTGATTGATTTGTTTTTAAGATGATACAAAAAGCATGAGATGTGGGAAAGTCAGGAAATCCCTGCTCCAGCCATTGTTGGGATGAAGGGTGCTGTCTTCTCCCTTGTATCCTAGGCCAGTGCTAAAATCATCCTGTAAGGCAAGTTGCACTTCTCTTCCCCACACCCTCCTATCAGAAAGAGTCAGAAGAAGGGGAGAATTTGGAGAAAACATATTTTTTTAAATTTTATTTTAATTATCGATACATTACTGAAAATTACTTGTTTCTTAAGAAGACAGGGAAATTGGGACCACTGCAACATTTTTAATTTCAAAAAATCTCGGCTTTACAAAGAGTTTTCTCTCTGGTGAGTTCCAAGGTGTTTACTCTTCAGCTTCATCTTTGTCATCAGCCCGGAGGTGGCTACAGGACTGATCAAGGCTGACACTCAAGTCTCTTTTGCTTCTCATCAGTTCCCATATATACATGTGTTTCTATGTCCGCAAGAGCTCCTACGCTGCACATTACGGATTGCTTTGTGCTAGATACCTTCCAAAGCGTCCACTGAGCCAAGGTCCTTTGTGCTCGTTGCTAAATGTGTATACTTGGTTTCAGAATGGCAATGTGTCTGTTTCTGCTCTACCCAGCTTCCTTAATCTCTTACTTTGGGATTAACTCCAAAACTTCTGCAATATCAACATGCCATTTTCTTTGTCCCCTAGTTGTTGCTTGGATTTTCTTCAGCATTTTTTTCTTCACAATGTTAGCTGAGTTGAAAAACTGTATGTCAAGGATCATATGACTGATGAAATATATGATTGTCTCCTATCGCTTCCCTGTATCATTGAACGAAAATATTTTTTTGAAATTTTTTTTTTCTTCTAGTTGGAGAATCTTGGTATTACTTTCAGGAACCAAGAATCTGATTCAGACAAACCTTAATTAATATAAATAGCCTGTTCTTCCTCATCACTTCAACTGAATGAAAACATGGTGACTGATTATTCTTTCCCTCCTTTCCCTTGTGGTTTCATATAATGAAAAATGTCATATTCTTTATGAAAGGCAAGAAGAAAGGAAAAGTACTTACATCTGTGTTTGTGATAGTATTAAGAAATTAATAAAGGTAGAAGCCTCATTATTGATAAAATTCAGCTGACTTGTATTTAATAAAATGCTTTTGTTCTGTAGCATAATAGTGATTTTAATAATTTTTGAGACACCTGGCTTATTGGATATTATCTATACTTACTACCCTCAAGAAATGGCTAGTTAAGACAACAGTATGACCTTTTTATTCAAAGCTGAATACTACTTAGTTAAGAGGAATTCTTCCCTGATGAGTTTTACCTATATTAATCTAAGATAGAAGATTCTGATTTGTTCTGCTAGCAAGAAGGAGCAATTGCACCTATTTGTGTCCAGTGAAACTAATAAAAAATATTTAAGGGACAATTTTTACTTTAGATTTTTTATGAATTTTCCATTACAAATACCTTGCGTCTGTTGCATTCTGTGCTATGTAACTCAGCTGACACTATGGTGAGAAAACTAGGTATATTGACTTTTTAATATAGATGAAATTAATAGTTTTCAAAAATTGTGAGAAGTCTTGATTATATATAGAATAAACAAATCTAGAGAATGCAAAATGAGATTTCTTAAAACATTTTTTTGAAAAATATTGATTTTTTTTTTTAACTTTAAAAAATTAATTTATTGTATCAGCCAGCTCTCTTCTGTGTAAGAAATTTCCAGGTGTCACTATTTTGTATTGTAAATGGGCTTTATAAGAAGCTGGATCCTGAATCTTTTCTGCATTTTTTTTTCTAAAGGCTGTTCTCAGCTCTTGAAGACTAGATGTTTTTCAAATAGGAAAGTAAAAGCCATAGTAAGTGTATGTCCATGGGTGTTTTAGGAGACATAGGAAGGAACCTGTACTATCATGGTGCATCTTGCTTACACAATGTGTGACAGACTGTTCAAAACTTAACGGTTTTGGAAGATCTTTACCCCTTGGACAGAAATACTAAAATATTAGTGAATGCATTGAATTTCCTTCATATACTGGTCTTCATTGTCTTTTGTTATCCTCAGGCAATTGCAAAACTACAAATCTAATGAAAGCTGCCTTTTATCGTTTACCTTCAGAAAGAGTAGTTAAAAATTTTTCATATCTGCCCATTAGCCTAAGTTCTCGGATTCCATCAAAAAGCTTCCTTAACATTTAATGGAAAATCAAAGAAATGAGATATTAAGGAAGAAAACAGCATGATTTTGAAGACAGCACTACTTGTTGAGCCCAAGGTTTAGATTACTGTAAAGGGGAAAAAAAAAAAGGTGAAATTACACTCATGGTTTAGATTACTGTAAAGGGGAAAAAAAAAATGTGAAATTACACTCACAGTGCATCAAGGGACTGACAAAAGAGAAACAGGTGGTGCATGGTATGTGATATGTGAGGAAAAAAGGAGGTTCAGAAATACTAGTATGGATACAAAGATATATACGTTTCCAGGAGAAACAGTGGCATAAGAGGAAAAAATTAGAACTGAAGAGAGGAGTAAGACAGCAAGCTTTTAGTAATTTCTACTTAAATTTCATCCAAGTGTGTAAATGCTGTTGCAAGCGGTTCTGCATAGACAAAATAGGTTATGGTTTTGTACTTTTTTTGTGTATGCTCTGTGTTGCATTTTTTGTGGACTTTTTTTTTAAATAGAGTTACATTTGGCCTTAGGTATGAAATACTTCAGCTTAATAGGATCTTAAACTTTATTTTCAGAAACCCTGTGTTTATGCGTTTGTGTTTGCTTTTTGAGCATATTTGTGAACCCTTGTGAGATTTTTAATTTTTATCTATAGGAAAGCAAGATATTTAATGTGGAATCTCATGTGTGAAGGCTACCTATTTTGGGTAGGATGCTTAAGAAAAAGATAGATTATGATTAAATTTGGAATTAACCTTTGCTACATGAAGTAGCTTGACCTGCCTGTAGAATGCTACATTTGGTCTTTCTCTATTTTTACACCTGCTTGAAAATGTATTTTAACCTCCAAAGGCTATAAGCCACATAGTACTAAGTCATATTTTAAGATTAAATTGTAGATTGTGATTCTGATCTAATAATGGAAAGCCAGACTGCCTAGTTATGTCTTCTCCTTGCTGCCAAAAGTCCACTGTCACCATTCACTCTGGCTTCACAGGGTTATAATCCTGGTGATAAACTAGTTCATCATACCTTTTACAAAATTTGAGAAGGATATTCAAATATAAGAATTTAGAATGTAATTTAGTAGAGCTGCGTCTGAAAGGTAGAAAAGATTAAATACTCAGATTGCAGATGTACTTAGAGGTACCAAGAAAAATTGTGTTTGCTTCAATGAAATCTGTTAAAAAGTATCTATTTAAATATAGTCTGTCAGTTTATCATCAAGTTAATTTACAATTGATGAATACAATGTCATAATTACGAAGAATATGGAATAAGAATGTTTTAAAATGACATGAGTGTCACAGCATCTTTCTTTATCTTTGTATAGTAATTGAGATACTGCTGATATCTTCATTTGCATAATATAGCCTTTTTATTTTCTCATGCTACTAATCACCTGAGTTCTCACACTTGCATTAAACAGCAAGTACATCTGTCCCTATATCAAGGTGCTTCTATTATTTGAGAGTTACAGTAAGAAACAACACAGAAATATTGTTTTTTCCAGTGTTATTCCCTGTCTGACTGTCCAGGGAAAATGCATATTACCCTCCTGAGACATCGAGAATACAGATGAGAAAGCTAGAGGAAATAAATGCTAATGTACCAGAACACTGCATAAAAGACTAGAGGAAGGTGGGAAAGTGTGACATGCTTTCTAAATCCATTTTTAAAACCACAATTTCATGCCAGCCCCATGATTACTGAGAATTTTGCTGCTAACAAATTAATTCACTTTTCCAGGCTGGATTGGAGGGTTATATATTTGATACTTAGTACTTTGAAATTCTCGTATAAAAAAATAAGGTAGGGAAAAGGCCAAAAATATAACAAAAAGGTGAGCATGCATATATTTTTACACTGATTCACTGTCATCTTTGCATTTCTTGTCATTGTCATCATGACTATTGGCAGCAAGACTTATCTGAATATTTAGCAGTTTCAGTTCTGAAGTATAGTTTGGGTTTGGATATTTTTTTTCCCCCCTTATCATTGTATCTCATATAAGACCAGAGATCAGAGCTCTTCCCTCTGTCTTGATAATCTTATTTTTACTTTGGTTCCATTCAGTTACATAACCAGTTTAATTTGCAATCGATTGATGTTATGGATCATGACTCTGTTTAATTGCTCCTAAATAGGTGATGGATGCCTAGATGATGTGCTTTTAGGATCTTAGTGGATGGCTGAGGAAAGGTTAATTTTGATTTCGCAGAAGAGCTTGTTTGCATAATAATGATAGACAAACATGAAACTGGTATCATAAAATGGCTTCATGGTTGTATTTGGCTAGTAGTAAATATTATTTATTATTTTGTAACAATAATTTCTGTGCTAGATACTAAAAGCTGTGTGCACATGTGCAAATTAAATGTAACTTTAATCCTCTAACAAAAAAAAAATCACAGGAGAATTATCTTTAAAAATTGTCTTTAGGTAGATAAATAATGAGTTAATGAAAATGTGACCACTCACTAGAGTTTGGGTGTTACCTGCTCTGAAGAACCATCTCCTAGTTACAGGGGGAAAGAAGAACTTGTACATTCAGCTCCAAGTCCAATAGCTGTGGTGGCTTTGGTCTGACTTTGAGGTGCCTAAGAGGTTGCCAGAAGAGGAGCTAGTGGTTCTCCTGCCTGTGCTTGGCAGTGGAGCTCTGATATAGAACAACAGAAATCATTTAAGCATCCCACGTTTCTGAAGGAAAGCCTAGAGATAAGGTTTCACTCAAAAGCCTGAAGAGTTCATTTGTGGTCTTCAAAAGTTCAGTTGGCTGCCTTCTAGTTGTATTATATTTGGCTATCAGTCAAGTCCTGGGAGAGTGGTTATATCAACAGGCAACTTCAGTGGTTATATCAACAGTGAAACTTCCAAATGATCAAACAGCTCTGAAAAACTTACCTAGAGTTCTTAGTTTACCATGCCATGGTTATTTTACATCCAACCTAAAGTACCTTGTTTTTCTGTGAATAGTTAACGCCTTTGCAATTGTGTTATTTCCGATCTTCATTCTCTTATTTTACTGATGTGCAAGAGCCTAGCTAGAAAAATCTATGAATATCAATTATACAAAAAAATAAAAATTATGGGACCTCAAACTTGGAATAAGTTGCTCAGGTGTGATATTGCATTTACAGATTTACTGCTTGTAAACAGAAAGCTTAATTTTTTTGTTTTACTGTTTGAAGATACTTAGTTGTAAATATACAGCATTATTCCATAGTCTCATGGTCAGTTTTTGACGACCTTTTCAATTTGCATAACTTTGAATACGGTGAAGCTGTATTCAGGTGTTTCTTAGTCTGATGTTTCCACTAAGAAACCAGTATACAGCATCAAATTCATTAAATAATAGCTGGTAGTGAGGCTGATTTAGTTGCCTGAGAGTTTTTCCTACAAAGAATAGCTATATTTGATTTAATTTTTAAATTATGCTGGGTAAATGTAGTGTTTCTTAATGCAGTCTATTTACAATTGTACTGGTGTTTTAGTAGATTTTCGGCTTTTTTGTCCAAATAATTCTTTTCACATATAATCAACTGTTAAACACTGGAGAACAAAATCTGCTGAGGACCTGTGCTCTTGTTCTGTCACTACCTGTTTTATTGGAAACCTTTCTTGGTACGTGTAGATAGAAAAGCTGAGGAACTTTTTAATACAACAGAGATAGAAGAAAAAATGATAACATAGGGGAAGAAGAGAGAGATTGAAGAAAGTGGAAATATGATTAAAAATAATTAAGAAAAGAGGGGAGAGTGAATTCAGCTTCAGCTTATTTAAAAAAAAAAATCAAACAAAAAAACAACCACTCTTTAATCTGCCTCTTTGTGGTGGGTTTAGAGTACTAAAGGTCTTCTCTAGGAGGTGTGCTGGGAGTCTTCTAAACAGTCTGAGTCTGTTTCAGTCTGGATCTCAGAACTATAGCACACTCTTGGAAACCATAGACCTAGGTATGGAAATATCCAGTAAACATCTGTTAAAATTCCCTGAAGTATCCTAGAGCTCCTAGAAAGAACACAAATATTTTCATTATTAAAAAAAAAATACATTTGATTCTAGCAGTCAAATGATGTATCTCCATGCCACAACAAAGGCCAAATTAGTGCTGTATGGTGTGTTGGTTGGCAGGTGTAAGGAAACATCTATAAAAGCTTGAGGAAAAATCCCAATAATTTCCTAGTCTCCAGATATTTCAACTTTGGGAGCCTCCCAGGAACATAAACACATTTGTGCATGCCATAAAAATATTTGTTGAGTGTCTCCTTGAACCTATGTAGACATCTCTTGGTCACAATAACCTCTGGCAGCAAGTCCTGCAAGTTTCCTATCTGTTGCAGGAAAAATTAACTGGCTTTTGCTTTTTTGAAACTTGTCATCTGCTTTAATTTTATGGCCTTTAATTCTTGTATTTGCGAAAAAAAAACAAAAAAACAACAGAAAATAAGTGATTCCCGTCTGATGTGGTTTTTGGTTTTTTGGGGTTTTTTTTGTTGTTTTGTTTTTTTGGGGAATAAGAATATACCAAATGTCTCCTTAGATTAGAAACAACTGAGGAGACCTAACTTTAGTTGTCTGTCCCTGTAGTCATCGTTACAGTCCAGCTCTGAATCTTTTTCCAATGCTGTTCTATACCTTGGTCAAGATATTTGAGGTTGGGTGGGCTAGTTGAACACTGGCACATTCAATTTTCTTCTTTTTGTCTTCCGTTCTCCTAGAAGTAATGTAGGCCTGATTTCTATCAGAATTATTCTTCCCTCTAAGGAAATGTCTGTGTAACAATGGGGTTTGTATGCTCTGACTTATATACAATAAAGTCTTATTTAGAAAGAAAAATGAGTGCGGGAAAGAACAGCCCTCAGAAATGTTTCTAGAATACTTGCTGGAGGAATAAGGCAATATAAGTGATACAGAAGAATATGGATTTTTTTGTGTAAGGCTGTAGATTCTGCCATTTTCAGAGTTACAGACCTGAGAGATGTGGGGAGTGATGTGGACTGGTATATCAGCTAAGGTCCTAAAGAGCACCTCTTGCTTCTGTCATTGTCGTTCTCTACCTAACGATTTATCTTACAACGTTGAACTGAACGCTACTTTAACTTGTGTAAGAAAAAGCTAAAATCTCTATTAATGAGTCTTCTGTGACATTACTTGGCCTGTCTACTTTGTGTCCATTTTGGTTAGTTTTTTTTTTCTTTTGCTGTATTTTAAAGATTTTAGCTTTTTCTTCCATTATAGATTTATTCTTATCAGCTTATGTCTGGGAGAGCATTTCAAAGTAATCCCGCAGTTTGATCTTGGTGAAAGTTTCCAAAGAACCAAGCCAGTTGTGTCGTGAATTTAACATGTGTTGTGCATTTAATTTACTTTTTTAAAATGGTAAACATTAGGATTTTTTTTCTGCTGCTTTTCTTCTGATTTACACTGTAAATCCAAAACGAACTGATTTTCTCTAACTGATTTATTTTGAGTGCACTTTTAATATTTGTAATCTGTAAAGTATAAAATTGCCCTCTTCAGAGGAATCCTTAAGTCAGAAGAAAGAATATTTCAAAAATCACTTCAATATGTATTTTAATGCTTTTAATTAATTTTATTTTTTAATGCATAGCTAAATATTTTTGTTTCTGTATACTATAATTAGTCCATTGTCATAATTCTATGCAATGCTATACAATTACTAAAACCAATTTAGCTGCTTCTTATATTTAATAATATCCCAAAGCCAACAGATATTATTAATATCGGGTAGCCTGGGTTAAACTGTCAGTCAAGCTGGAAGCTTTTATTGCTAGGCTATTTGAAAGGAATGATGGATTATCTCTGTGTGTTTTTGGCTCCGTGTTTAAAATTTCTGTCTGCTTGTGAGCAAGTGCCAGAATAGGTGTTCACTTTTCAAAGCTTGCTTTAATGTTCTGCTATGGCTTATGAAATATGAAGGAAATACCAAATGGGTCTAGAAAGACAAAAGAGAGCTAGAGAGCTTTTAGAGATATTAATGTATAAAAGCATAACAATACACATCTTTGCTTGTGCCAGATGTAGAAATACGTGACTTTCACATCATTTTAAGATTGGCTTTCATCCCATTTCCTCTCCACTAATCAATTCTGTAAGACATCTGCACCTGATTTGTATGTTGCTTTCTGAATCACTCTATTGCCTTATTTTTAATTATTAGTCTAATGGTAGAGCTTTTGGTTGATAGCTTTTTCTTCATCAAAAGGAAAAGTAAGATTGAAAGTCTTTTTCTATTTGGCTCATATCTTGTGTTCCCCTGAGAACTAGTGTTGTAAAGATTACTGAAAGATCAGTGGAAAAAACAGCTCTGTGGTAATTTCATTACTCTTATTAGCTGTATTTTATATGTTTGGGAAATATTTTCAATGTAGATTTTTAAAATTTTTCTTTTCTTCCCTCACAGAATAGTTAATTTCAAAATTCAGAAGGAACACAGAGAGAAAGGAGAGCACTGACTTGGGAAAATTTTTCTCTGTAGAAATGAATAGGTAGTCTGTTATTAGTTTTCTTTCACTTCAGATAAGGGGGTGTGTGTACGTGCCTAAACCATCTTCTTATGACAGTTATTCAGCTGTGCTGTAGCAGAATGGTATCCATTTATGTGTGTTACTGTGACTGTGATTCCTTTTACAATTTCTTTCTGAATGAGAAGAAATGAAGGTTCAGTAAAATTACATTTCAGACTTTGAAGGGACGTTGAAAGAGTTTAATCAATATCAAAATTGCTCAAATGAAAGAGGGAATATTCCTAAATCTACCTATGACAGTAGAACTGTTAAACCAAACTAGAAATGATCCATGCAGCTTTAAATACTGGAGCAGGCATTCCATTTCTGAACACCATAGTCTGTCTCATAGTCCGTCTCATACTCCTCTGGGACTTCTGATTTTAATACTGGCCAAAAAGAGAGAAAACAATGGAAGAAACTATGTTGCTGCAAAAATAAATTTTAAAAGTATATTCTTCCAGCTTAAGATGAAAATTATCCTGAACCTATCTCAACTATTTTTTGTGTTTTAGTCATATATTCTTTTTCTCTATTCTTAGAGGGTCAAACAAGGACTGACATCTGAGGATGCTTCTTAAGCTTACTTAAAATGCTGCTAGTATTTTATTGTAAAGTATGTATGTTTCTACAAAAAAAAAAAAAGAAAGCACTTTATACTGCCATGCCCTTGAATCAATTGCCTTTTTTCCCTAAATATCTGGTAGATAAATATGCTGCGCTTGAAAAGGACAGGACAATTTCCATTTGTTTTTCTTGAAGAGATGAATGAGCAGGTGGTTGCCCTGAGGGGTCTAATCTTTGTGGTTAACTAGTATAGTGGAAAAGAGAGGCAAACAGCTGTGACCCCACAGCTGAAAGGAAATTGTTCTTTAGTGTGAATATAAATCCTCATGAGACAGCATGCATACTTTTTTCTACTGGATTTTGAAAGTTAGAAAGAAGTAAAAATAATAGGTAGGGTCCGAACTGTAAACAACTGTGATAAATTAAAATGTCGTTAAAAAGCAAAATGAAGAAACAAGAGTGAGCGAATGGTAGGGCTTGCTATCCTTTCAGCTGCTCGGTAAAAGCAAAAATTAAATCCGTGGAAATTAAAGCTAACCATACTGCTTGCCTATTGGTAGCACAGCATAGGACCTCCTTGCTATTGACTTGAACTAAAATTCTTTGTGGTAAACTGGAGTGGGATGAAAGGAGGAGGTAATTCTTGGAGCTCACTGGATTGAATGAATCAGAGCTGACGGGATATGGTTTAACGCAGCATAAAGTGCAAACACCTAGCTGATCACACCAAAGGAGGAACTGTTTTAAGATACTCAGACATCGTCCACACTGCCCCCCTCCAAATTTTGTCCATTTTAGTTTGTGATTAAAGACATAATTAAATATCTTGGTTTGCATTCAACAATGTGAAGCTGTTCTGTGCAGTGGAAGTGAGAGTACCAGGGCATGGTAACTTGGCAGAGGTTTTGTTTGTTTCATGTAGACTATCAGATGGCAATCGCTTCAAAATGCTTCTGATTTGGAATTTCTGTGACACTGTAGAAATATTAAGCTTGTTTATTCTCCCAAGGATTTACTTATTAGTTCATCTAGCCTGTTGCCTCAGCTGCATTAGATCTGCAGTCTGTACATGTTCGGCAGCTGATTTATAAAAGATTACTAAATTAAACATGCATGACAGAAGCTACTAACAAGTGTTTCTGTCAGCTAGTCATTTGCATGCTAGCTATAAACTACCCTTAGATTGAATAAATAAGTTAAAATAGAAAGTAGTAATGCAAGTAGATATAAGATATGCTTCAGATGGGAAGGGAGGAGAATCTACTGGTAATTAATGAACATAATAGAAATCTGATAGCATTTTTTTGTTTTCTTGCTGCGACTCAGAGCACTAAGATATGCTCTGTTGCATAAGTATATTGGCAATGTGATGTTGCAGTCACCTGATTGCTGACTCTGCTGGAACGAATCATAGAATGGCCTAGGCTGGAAGGGACCTTAGAGATCATTTAATCTAACTTCCCTGCCATGGGCAGGGGCGCCCCTCAACCACATAAGGCAACACATGGGGACCGAACAGGGACAATGACAATGAATATAGCATCTACATCCAACTTCCCTTTATTTTTATTCTGTGCAAAACATTTTCTGAAAAGACAAGTAAAATTTGAAAAATAATTGTTCTGTTTTGCAACTAAAATATGAAGGAAAAAGAGGAGGAATTAACTCTTGTGATTTTTCCATAATAGAATTTTTTGTTTACCAAAATGGGAAGTACCCTTAAAATAGGAAAGAAAAAATAAATAAATGCAAGTTCCTAGCAAATGGATAAAATTCTCAAACAATTCTGTTCTACAATAGGTAGTTTAAAAAAAAAAAAAGAGCTGATATTTGAAAAGTGATTTAAAATGGTGTTGTGAGCGTGCCAATGTTATGCAAAGAAAACATCTCTTTATTCTGGTGAAAGCTGTACAGGAAATAATTTATGTTAAGTTCTGTAATGTTTATGTGCCTGTGCAGTAAAAAAATGAATCAGGTCTGTTGATTTTTTAATTGCTGTTTTTTCAAGAAGGAGAAATGAGCAATAAAAGTAGAATTTGATCTGTTTTTTTCTGCAAGACCATACTCATATACTATTGACAAGAGATTGTTGTCTAAACCTGAGCCTGTCATTTGACTGGTGAACATATTTATCATGTGAGAAAAAGCAATGTGAAAGTGACTAGATTATATTGTTACATGATAGAACAGGTGTTGTGGTTTTGTTTGTAATTAAGGTAAATGCTGAGAAAATGTGATTTTCTAGTGTTTGTTTGGTGTATTGGCTGTGTTTTCAACAGAAGATCTTTACCCCTGCGATGCTTTCTTTCCTCTTGACAGTGCTGCAATCTGCCAGTAGGGTTACTGTTGTCCTCAAGGTAGCAAAAAACAGACGAAAGTAACAAGTGCTGCTGCACGTGCACAAATTCGGTAATCCACAGTGCAAATCCTAATAGGACAGTCAGTACCTTGATCTCAGATGGAATTCTGTTCAGAGAGTATGTGCCCATCCAGGGTGCAAATGAAGTTGCAACACAAACCAAAGTGGTAAGAGCACTGGAATGCAAACCCAAGGAATTTAATATAAAATACGGATTGGCTATAAAATACTCAGTGTACAAATGGTATACAGCTGAAGACTTTAAGGGTTGCTTGATATATTTCTTGAGGACACTGAGATATATACTACTCTGTTAAAATTAGATAAGCTTATCTGGAGCATCATTGTGCATTTTAAATCTAATGCAAGATGCTTTAATAGATTTGTGCCCTTTCTCTAAGCATGACTTATGTGTGTGTTAGCTGTAGCAATAGAATATTGTGACATAACTTGTCCTATATAATGCATTTAATACTTTCCTATAAGGCCCACTTCGGACTGCAATAGTTCTTTAGCGGAACTCTTGAGCACAACAATCGAAGGAAATCTCAGAGGCTGTCACTGAGAGTGTTTTCTGTGTATCTACTGGATGGAAGAGAAATTGAAGGATTTGCACTGTGGATTACCGAATTTGTGCACATGCAGCAGCACTTGTGATGTCAGATGAGATGGGATGAAATGGATGTCTACCTACATGTCTCAGATTTTTAGGAAGTGAACAATGAAAGGATGTAGTTACTATTCCCTTAAAACACTCTTAGCTTAACTTGTTTCAAAATAATATGTTTGTGTTTTGCCTCCCTTGTAAAGCATAATCTGGAAAACAGTTTCCCAATCCACTGGATTTGAAGAAAATTCTGTTCGTACATCAATGTCTTTTGCCACTTTTTGTTTTTAACTAACTCCATAAAAAATAATCTTAAAATTATTCTAGATTTTTTTTTAAATACTATTGAGATCAAGTATTTGAATGCAAATATGTCTTCCATATTAGTATTTTTTCTCACAGATAGGGATGGGGTCTTCAATTTTAGTGATATCTGACATGAATCTTTAAGATACAGAAGGCAATTGTTTTATAAAAAATTGCATTTGAATAGAAAAATATGCCTACATTCTGCAAATGCCATGAAAATACTGTATTTAACTTGTGGGTTACAATCATTTCAATAAATAAAAGAAGAATTTATGTTTTGTTCTATGTGAAATTATGCAGAATTATTGTATTTCCCATGGTCAGGGTGACTCAGTTCTTCCTGTACAGCAAGTTTGTAAAATCCAGAGGGATGAGAGCTTAGAATAAGTGCATTAGCTTTGAAACTGAAGAGAAATTCAAAAAAAGTCTTTATTTTACAATGTGGTAGATAGATAACATCATTGTTGCATAATGTGCAAGCCTTAGTCATACTGGCATATATTAATGTTACCAACAGCGAGCAAAGTTTCTCACGTGGCCTTGGCAACCTAATGACAAAGCTACTTGAGTTATAAAGAGATAAAATAAATGTACAGGCAAATATAGATGTGTGTGTGTAAATCTAAAAATTAAGCAATTGTACTACAGATACTCAAGATTGCTTGGATGTTTATCCGTGGAAAGCTAACATTGCTGTATGATGAAGGTTTCTCTCCTTGTTTCTGGCTTCTGAACTCATTTGTAGGAATACAGAAATACTTACATAGGTAAAACTCTTGCTTCTGTTTTAGGCATTGCTACGGAAGGATGGATTAGTTAGTGAGTTGCATAGGAAGATGTATATGTGCAAGACAGCACTAAAGCAAAATTAGTACTAATCATAATTTGAGATAGGGAAAAAGAGTGGTACTCATTTCGAGAAATAATTCCTCGGAACAAAGGACTGGAGAAAGAGGAGGGTGGATGCCTTTTTTGAATATGATTGCTGTTATCAGGAGATTTCTTCCATTCTTGGTCATACCATTCATCAGTGTTAAGCAGGTGACTAGTGGTGCTTATTGCTAATAGTTATTGATGAGTGGAAGCGACAGCAGATTTGTAACTGAAGGTGGTTGTATGGCACCAAGCAAATGGGACCATACAAAAAAAAAAAAAATCTTTACCCCTTGTCTTGCAATCCAGAAGTCATTTTTCTGTTCTGTGCTAAACTCAACCATCAGTAAACCCAACATACGTTCAACACAAGATGACAATTTTAAATTAAGCAAAATTTTGCAAGTTACATTACTGTATGCCTAGCAAAATCAGAGTAGTTTAGTTCCTAGTAACAGAATGATTTAACTTTCCCCATAAATCATAAAATATAGAAATCATTCCAGTGATTATTTCCAAACCATTTTTCTAAACAGAAAAAATGTCCAGTAGAAAAATCACATTGCCACAAATTCCAGTGTACAGTAAGGTAGTCTACTTTGGTGGTATGCTTTCAGACAAAAAAACTCAAAAGTAACAGGAGATAGAAGAAAAATAGTCCATAGAGAAATTACACAAAATTATCATTTGAGTAGACTTAATCCTTTCCTTCATGTCAGATGGACAGAAAATAAGTTGCATCTGCAGTGGCAAAACCTAAAAGAGAGATCATTGTGCAATTTCCACTTTCAGTCTGGAGGCAGGGTTTTTCTTCATGATGTGAACTAGCATGGACTTGCTTAGGTAACAAAAGAATGAGTTTGTAGACTGGTTTCTGTTAGGATGTCTATTTCGTGATTTTTTTTTATAACTTTCTGTGTTGTTCTCCAGACATATTTCAGTCTAATCAGGCTAAGCAGCTACTTTGTAGTGTCTACATGGACATTTGAATCTCTCCTCTGAAAAGGCTCTTAGTTATCAATGTATCTGTGTACAAGTAGGTTAAACTTTTTCTTCCAAAGTACATTCCCTTGTACATGTTTAAGGCGAATGCTTCACCTGCCCTTCTGCTGGCAAAATATACAAAGCTAACCTTCTATGGACTTTCGAGCAACTAGTCTTAAAAGACCACACCTTTTTCCTTAAAAACAAGAAAGCAGATCTGTGCTACTTTAACACATTTTATGCTTCTTCCCAGTGCTTTCCTGATGCTCCAAGAGAGTTTTACCTTTTCATATCTTCCAGTCTTTTGTTTACCAAGGTGTTCACTGTGATATTGAACAAGTTCCAAACACTACATTTATGTCTTTTCTTTTTTATTTATTTGGTAATGGACTTGCAGATTGCTGTTCACGTCCTCTTCAGTCTTCCTTCAGTGATAGCAGTAGTCTTTTTTCAGCTACTGCTAAACTACTTTACAGACCATAAGAGTCCTCATATGAACTGACAGACTAAGCTTGATTTCTAAATCTGACACTTCCCTCTTGAACCTACAAATTATTGCTCTGGACTCAACTGGCAAACCTCTTTTAGTAAGTGATTTATCCAATAAACATGTTGGCCACCTAATCATTGAGTGTTTTGAATTAAGGCACCTAATCTTAACTCTCTATATACAGGCACCTAACATATGTCTACATGTGCTGAGCATACCAGTTTCCATTATACCTGTCAAGGTCTATGAGGTGACCTCACCTCCTGCAACTGCTTCAGGATGAGTTTTCCATAGGCTCTGCATTTGGCTGGGAGAAACTCCATCAACTCCAGTGTTGGCTCTTGCCATGTATCTACTGTTGTTCAAGCCCTCAGCATTCATCAGAAGGATCTAGAAACTATATAAGCCAATGCATGATAGAGGTTTAAAAAAGTTACAAAATTGCTATGGCTGGCTCTTGGAAGAATAAAATTGTCTGAGACAGTAGATATAGTTAACATGTGAGGTTAGGTAGACTTAGCATGAAGTACTAAGGGTCGTCTTAACATCTTCT
>NW_009724294.1:0-29960 GCF_000703405.1 Apaloderma vittatum | reverse complement strand
GTAGGGAAAACAAGATTTACATTCAAGATCATTACATTTCTTAGGCTTAAATTTGCTTATGAATAAATGGGAAATTATTTTTTAAAAAATATATGTTTCAAATGGGATGACTTTTAAGAAAATATGATGTATTTTTTCCAGGAAGTTAGCTAGAGAAATTTGAGTAATTTAAGAAATCTAAGAATTTAGGAAGAAAATTTTTTTCACGGACCAACTTTTATGCCAGATGCATAAAAGTAAACTTGGAAAGTAAAAGAAATTGTGATCAACTTTCAGATGCCTGCCTCATTGAAAGGGTGCCTTATTGCTCTAAGGAGTGTGCATGAAGTAAACCATGATAACTTCAGTATCTATGAACATCTGTTTTGATGCCAGCCAGGTGTTGCATGAAACACTGCATCCCCCACTTTTGTTTCTCATCTTTACCCAAATCCCTCCTTCCTTCTTTTTCATACATTGTAATTCATCTATGATGCGCTGATTTCTTAATTATAAAATAGGGAGAAAAGACCTTTCAGCCACAATGGGCCTTTGTTCTATTTTGTTTTTCTTTGTAATTAACAAACAAATATTTTAGGTGTTTTTGCAAAAGACTTGGAGGTTCTATTCCTTTGTGAATTGTTTAACAGATGACAGAAATGTATGCTGGTTGATGATTTTCCATCAAACATTGTTGCTTTCTTTGTAACATACCCATGTATGTGTTGGATAATGAGTCATATGCCATAATCAAACCCAAATGGAGCAAGCTATCTCTGGAGTCAGAAGGAAAGGGGATGTAGGACTTGACAGGTCTGTCAATTAGTGAGGAATAAATAACCATCAAATAAAGGCTACTTCCTGGTGGTCTGACATATTTTCTGAAAAAGAGTTACTTACAAAAATGAAATAAACTAGATCTAAATTAAGGTATGAGTTGCCACTCCCCATTGAAGATAATTAATAAGGTAAGGAGGACAGTCACGAGTTCTTCAATGAATTCTTTAACAGAGTTTGAGCTTAGGCTTTGGTTCATGCTCCTTTCTAGCATGAACATTTCCAGGCACTATATTAAGCTGCAACAAAATAGCTATTTAAAAAAGAATAATTTTTGCCTCACACCTGCCTTCAGAGCTTACTCAAACAGCATAAATCTTGAGTGATGAATCTCTCATTTGTGTATAAAATAGAAAAAATATAATTCCTTATCTCTCAGGCTTTCTCTTGTATCTCTCAATGCTTCCACATTCTTGTGCAGAATTTGTACAAACATGTGAAAACCAGTGTTGTTTGGCCTCTAAATTGGAGAACATAGAACCAAAAGTTGAGGCTGCAATATCAGTAAATGAAGATGAAAGTAAAAAGGGTGAGGGTTTTTATTTCTTTGCCTTTCAATGATCAGCTTTGTGTTCTGCTTAAGGCAACATGAATTCAACGTGTAAGACAGGCAACTAGAATACGGGATAGTATCCTCTAGATAATCTTGCAATAGCAATACCTCTGGCAGATGTAGAAGTGAAGCTCTGTCAACTCAGATAGAAGCAGAATTCAGTGAAATGGAAAAGAACATATGTGACTTGACAGTACTAAAAATCCTAAAGTTTATTTTGTCACTATAGCATCAACTCTTGGGTTGTTTTTTTTTCATTACCATTTTCTTTGTGAAGAATAAATTTTTGGAATGTTTTTCTTTTGTTTGGGTTTTTTTGTAGCGTTTTTTGTCTTTTTTTAACCATATTTAGTTCTTGTTTCCAAAAAGTATTTGGATTGTGAGAGCCGAACACCTTAGCCTGTTTTTTTGGAGGGAAGAGTAATGGTGACAGTCATGACTTTTAAACTTATAGAGTAATAGTAAGAGTTACTTCTGGATATATTTCATTCTATACCAGAGTATCACTGAACTAATGAAAGACTCAGCAACAAGGGAATAATGTGATTGAACAATGAAGTCTGCGCTTTGGGCGTATTTCTCCCATTGCCTTCAGAGTAAACACCCAGGCAACTGACAGCTCACAAATCATGAACAAGTCATGGAGTAGAGATGTGTTTGACCTTGAATGATCTCATCCTGTGCTAAGAACAAAAAAAATTTCAAATATTCACAGAAAAATTCTCCGGGGCCTTTTTTTTGTTTGCTTTATTTCTTTTTCTGAAGAACTTCCAGAGAAACCTTCAAAACCTACTGTAATTTTCTTACATGCTCTAAGAATGCAATTTTCACATAAATATTCACGTAAGTATTCAACACAGGAGAAGACTTAAGTCTCCAACAGTCACTTAGAGTCCTTCAGAGTGAGGTGCAGATAAACAAGAGCTATATTCTGGACTGTGCCAGATGAAGTCCCTATATACCAACTAAATTACCTGCTAATGTTCCTGAGTGTGAACAGGAGTGATTTCAGACTTCTTTACAAGGAATAACTCCATTCCTTAGTATTTTCAGACTCCACAGAGGAGCTGTAACTCTGCTTTCTCTTGCCTGCAGGGATGGATGAAGTTAATGTTCCTGAAGTGAGCCTACCTACACCACCACTCTTTGAAAAAACTGTAGGAGTCTACAAATGCCAAAGTCTCACTTGACAGAACACAGCAGTTTTCTGCTTTGACTTTGTCTTTTATTCCACACAATCATGTGGGTCCCTAGACAAGCAAGAGGAATATTTACATCTGAAACCAGACCAGTTCAGCTTTCTGTACTTGGTTTTACTACAGAGCATTCAAGACTCTGGATTACAGCCCTTTGTAGTTAAGACATGTTTAGGCTCCTACTTTAAGGGTTAGAAGGTTTCAAAGCACGGCTTAATTTTCTTTGATGCTCACTTACAAAGACAGCTGCACATTCAGACCCACAGTAAATACCAGCATGTGCCCAAGTCTCACTGTGCCTTGACAAAACACAAGGGAAAAAGAAAGCAAAAAAACGTCCACTCATGTTGTTGACCTTGGAGATCAATCATCTCTCCTACGCTCCTTTGATCTTCAGGGATCCTGTCACATCAGTGTGTTCTTCTGAAGCTCAGAGTTGTCATTCTGTTTCTTGCCCTCCTCACTTCCACAGCTGCTTGAACTCTGCCCTCTCATGGTTATGACACCTAAGGCTGCCTTGCAGCCTTACTAATCCTCTGACAATTTCTCCTTTTTCACAAATAGAAGGTGGAGCAGAACACTTCTGTTCCCTGTTGGCCCATTCAGGTAGCATGGATCAAAAATGGTGTTCAATACAACCCAAAAAAATTTCTGAGATGCTAACACCGTTCTGTGCTTCCTTTTTGTCTTCCCTGATTGTTTTTTCTGAAATGTCTGTATTCATCTCGCACAGCACTCCTGTTATAAGTGCTGTGATATTGCATGTCTGTAACTCCAAAGATACAACTTTGCGACTTCTCACAGATTTCCAGTTCCTCTCATTTTTTTCCCTACGTACACACCTTTGTGTACAGGCACTTCATGTGACCCCCTGGTCTCCGATACATAGTTCGAGCCAAAATGTGGCTTTTGATTTGCCAAGGCTTAGATTAGGGTTTTTAGTGGTTAAATAGATGCTTACATTTATACCTAAGTGCTTTTTTTTGAGAGCTGTCAAAACAGAAGTAATGCTATTGACCTTGTTTACAAATCTTCTGCTCTTACTTGCACGATCTGTACCTGCAATCTCTGTACTAAGTACTGTGTCTCTAAAGATATATGTAAATGAGAGAATAGTAAAGTTATTCACAAATATGAAAAATACGTGTAATTAGCATAATTTCAGATGTTCAAATAGCCTTCTGCTGTCACTTTTGACATGAAGTGATGACTATTTTGGTCAGTACTCCCAGTGACATAATTTTATTCCAGTTCTGAATGCTGAAACTTGTTGGAAGGTGAAGCTCCACGGTCCTAATACTGTTAGAAATGCCTCAGAATGTTTAATGAGAAAGTTTCTGGGTGCATGAAAATAGCCTGTGGGTTTTAATGGCAAAAACACTGCCACACTATGACAGCTTTCACGAGAGTGGAAGGATCACACTGTATTCTGCTATAAATAAAGGGGCAGCCACTGAGGCAGATCAAAAGTTGGATCCTCAGTGTTAAAAAGTGTTTATGCTTCCATTAATGATAGGCAGATGTAAAGACTGAAAAATTATCTAACTGTTGCTGTTACTTACTTAAAGCAGGCAACTCTTACAGTAATTGTTTATTGTTATAATTACTTATGTATTTGATTTACCACACTCTGATTTGTTCACTACATGTTTTATATTGATTGGGTAGCATTAAATAATTGGGTTAGTATGAGCATTTTACTTAGGAGACTGACTTTTGAATCTTTTTGTTGCCTAGTGACAGTTCTTGCTATGATAAATCATATTCTGAATGCTATCTGCCAGTGTGTGATATATAAGCGATATATTTAAAACTCAGCTACCTGTTGTCTCCCTGCTCCTTTAAAATGGACAATCCTCAGCTTAGACTGTCTCTCTATGCTCCTTTATGACACAAAATCCCAGATGGTCAAATAGTTCAAGAAGTAAATAAAGAAAATAACTCTGGTCTCTGGGAGATAAGAAAAACAATATTGATGGTCTTGCTGGTCTGAAACAGCATAAAAGGAACAAAAAGCAAAGTATGTGGCCATTTTCTTAAAACTAACTTTCAATTATTCTACTGCACAGAAATTTACACCCAAATCTCTAAAAAGAGAGTTAGCTGAGTAATAAGTTTGATTGGAGAGGAACTTTGGTAACAGCCATAAATTATATGAGAAAATTCCCTTTGTAGGAATTCTTGACCTTGAAGCAAGTGAAAAACCGTTATCAATAAAATTATTTTCTCAAACCAAGTTATGAGGAAGAAGACATTTCCTGTTTTTGAGTACTGAACTGCATGCAAAATATACAGGGAACAAATTTGTCCTAATCACAGCTGAAGACAGTAATTCTTGTGCTATGCACTGGACTCGACAATAGCTTGTGTTACCCAACAGAAATCTAGAATTTGGGCTCAGTTCAGATAGAAGGTTAATGAAGTAATTGGCTCTTCTGGGATTTTTCAGGATATGAGTGAAAGGGACAGGGAAGGTGAGAGGGACAGAGATTTTTTTTTTAAGGCCTGGGGTTTTTCTCTACTGTCCTTCCTAGTTACTTTTCAAAATTTTTTTTTTTTTTCAGATGGAAGGAATTTGGTACTGTGATAGAAGTTGAGTTTTTTCTCATTGAAGAACCATGTTTTTCGGGGTGTGTACTATAATGAAAATGTCTTGTTTGATCCACCTCAAACATCTGTCTTGTTTGGGGTCTTGTCCCTAAATATGTTAACAACTTAACTGGTGATGCTTGGCAGCTTTTCTGCACGACAAAGGATGAAATGTGTTTCAGTCAGCCAAAGACTCTCTACTCCAGAGTGCATTGCATATTCAGACGGAATCCAGTCCTTGTGATCTGAAGTTTTGAAGCCAGGTTCAAGGACAGTGCTCTTTTAATTGGTTGTTTGTTTTTGTTTTTTTACATCTAAGTGAAAGGAACTTGCCCATTTAGTTGTTGTCCCAAAATCAAAGCTCTTTGGAAGTTTCTGAAATCTGAATCTGTCTGTTACTGTCAAATCAATGAGATCATATGTATTCATGAGAGATTAAAGTATGCAAGTGTGTGTAAGTTGGAATCCTATATGAACAAAAAAGTTGATGATAATAGTATGCAAGGTTGTTACGAGTATATCTGTTAAAATGAGGGGAGAATTATACTTTTTGGAAAATATAAGTTCTGCACTAGCAGCTTTGTAATACATTACAAATATGCACTTTGGTTTAGTTTTGAGCAGAAACCAGTCCATATTTACTGGTCAAAAGCTATTCTTACTATATGCAGCATACTGCCTTGTAATCACTTAAGCTTGTCATTAGGTGGAATGGAGTTAATATTAAAATACAGTTCTTGCTAATAAGATGCCTGTCAGTGAAAGTTACGTATATGGAGATATAATTTTAATATAAATAAATTTTCTTTAGTACATATTTTCTGTATATAAAATATATGTATATATACACAGAATCTACTGATACTAATATATTCAAAAACAATAAATACACAGGTAATCACACAAAGTCATACCAATAGCGAACACATCTAATTTTGGCTCATTGACTGTAATGGCGTGCAAACCTTGAGAGGCAGTGTGCAGTATCTTCAAGACAGTAATGCCAAATATGCCTTATAAGAGACTTTCCTTCCCCACCTTTCCTTTGTAAACTCTTCATAAAATGTTTTTGCTGTAGTGTAGTTATAGACACTGCATAAGGTGAAAGACAATGGCTCAAAAGTTGGTTAATGAATGAATTTTACAGAGTAAGGCAAATAGTGGGAATTGAAATATGTATATATAGAATATTTTCGGCTTAATAGATGTAAGCATGGAAAAAATATTTGATTTGACTCATTATTAACCTGAGTAAACACATTAAACAACAACACTCAAATCATTTTAAAAAGAGAGCTGGGAGTCTTTAAACACAACAAAGCATTAAATTCTCATAAATAGTTAAATATTGAAGAGTCCTGCTCTACAGCTACTCGCTTTGATGTGGAATTGCATAGAAATTTGTGTTTGTGTACAGAGAAAAGAATTGGACTCTACTTCCTAAGCTAAGTAAAAAAGGTCTGTCTTCTGAAATCAAAATTACAACTGTGTATGCTATACACATCCATATTTCTCTATTGGTTTTTTTCTTCCAGTGTGCTTGTGGATGTTTGTCAGTAGGCAAAGTTTTACATTTAAAGTGAAAACTCTGCTGTAAAAAAAAACATAACAAAAACCAAATGTTTTTTGAGAAAGTGTTTGCTTTACAACTTTCTAAGAAGACAAAAAATATAGACTTAGATTTTAATGCTAAAAAAAATTCTCTAATTACTTCTTAGGGAATTTTTCTGAGAAGTATATAAGGATGGATCCTCAAGCCAGAACTAGAATGGGAATGTGAATTTAAAGGACTGTGTTTCGGCGGGGAAAAAAAAAAGTTGTGGCGTATCAAACTGGTATTGAGGGGAGCATTTTTACTGGATACAAACCATGAAGTGTGTAAGGTATTCTTAGAACATCCAGAAGGAAAAGTATAGTAAGCTTTTAGGCTAGCCTTTTCCTAGACTTTTCCAAGAGATGATGACAACAAAGGATGTACTAGTCGTAATGGAAACATTCTAGGATTTATATATATATAGATAGATATGAATACACACACACACACACACACACACACACATATAAATGGAGTCTACGTATATTCCAGTTACTGAAGATGAAATCCAACTCTTGAAATTATATGAGTCCATAGGAGAAAGAAGACAGCTATGCTGTGCTTGTCTTGTGTTCATGCTGAGGCCCTTTAGTGCTAGTCAATTTGCCTCTAAAAGGCCTTTCTTTAAAATTGTGTTAAGTAATTTTTTTTTTATATCAAGCACATGTTTAAAGCTTAATATTTTTTTTATCCAAGTGCAACAGGACACAACCCAGAATATTTATGCCAAGAGAGAAAAATAAGCAAAGCAGATTCTTACAAAGTCATGGAAATTTGTCTGCCCTTCCAGATCTATTGGAAGTGCTGAACCTCCTACATGGGAAGAGAAGTCTAAGAATCAATCAAGAGATTTAATTTGAGATAGATAGATAGACAGATAGTTACCTAGATGTGTTCTTGATATGTATGTTCATCTGATTTTATAATTTAAAATAATCATTCTGTTGTATTTAACTTATCTTTACTTTTTATCATCTTGTTAATATGGGGGAAAAAAATGACAAATCAAAATGCAACATTCTTCAACCGTCTCAGTTTTTCAGCTGTCTTCTCCTTTTTTCAAATTGAAGTAAATAATTCTTTAATGTGAAACTCTAAAATGAATACCTTAAATGATGAGCTGGCTTTGAAATCCAGTCTTTGATCAGACTCACTTTGAAAATATTTCCATTTGAGTAATGATAAGTAGTAACTGGCATAAACTTGAGAATTAGTAGTACACCTGGTTTGAATCTAGAGTTGAAAATTTGTTTTGCTTGCTTTTTCTCTGTCAACTGAACACCTTCCAACATCCATATTGCTAAATCAGATTTTTAATCTTGGCAGGAACTGTGCCGCTCTCTGGTTTGCTTTACTGTACAAAACCCTTGAAAGTAGCATTTTATGACTTCGGAGAGGTATAGACCTACTTGTAAAGTTTCTTGCTGTTTGCAGCAGTGATACATGTAAATCCAAAAACAGTGGTACATTTAAGTGACACATGAATCACAGCTCTCTCAAACTCTCTCTATTTAGCTATTTGTTTCTTGTGCTCTGATTTCATTGTGAGTTTTTCCTTCTTAGCTTCCCTGTCAGCTCATTAGTCTCATTCTGTCAATGGTCAGTCAGGAAAAATGTATGAATTGGATCCTGCTAAAACTACGCTTTTTGTAATGCCAATTGCTTGATTGTTGTTATTGTCTGAAAAGTTATTTTATTATTCGAAACAAATTACTAGATCATACCTAAACTTGTTTTTATACAGAACTCACAGCTAAATTAGTGACTGTCTCTTTCAGCATAAAATACTTGTCTCTGGAAATTTACTGAACAGCTGCTATTCTGAAGGGTGGCTGGATAAGGAAAATGAAACATTGTTAACCTGTTCAACTTCATGCATTTGACTTACTCAGCTAGTCTCCTTAGGCTCCCTCTCAACTCATAAACAGCAGGGTTCTCAGAAGGCGGTTCACAAAAGGAACACAACTTTGGTTTTCTGAAATACCTTTTGCAGAAACCCACCTCACTTACTTATAACGGCTACTGGCTCAAGTGATAGCAAAAATACGCCTTTAATTTGTGTGGTGAGAATATCTGTCTGAGTCACTCATGGAGTAGAAGAACTGTGACTTAAATGGAGACAGAGTAAGAGGGGAGGAGAAGAGAAAGAAATGGAGAGGAAGGCAATGATATAGTAGAATGGACAGATTGTTCTTTCTAGTTTTCAGATGAAAACCACAGTTTGGTTTTTGTTTTGGTGTTTTGTTTATGCATTGCTTTTTTTTTAATTGTGATAGAATTTATGAAGTTAAGAAATTTATTTATAACAGAAAATGCACTTCAATACAATTGAAATTCTTACTTTTTAACCCCAAAAATATTCCAGGATAAATAAAAATCAATTGTCCTAATTTCTGCTAGCTTTTTACCAACTAAAAATAATTTGTTAAAAAGTCATATTTGCGAGGTCTGAGAAAATGTGGTTTCAAGACTTATTTGCACTGTCACTTTCTGTAAGAGTGGAGAATAAGATTTGCTATGGTATTTGCTGGTCTTCATGAGTAGTGTAGCTCCCTTAAAATGAGAAAATTGATTTACTCAGTAACTTTCCTCATCCTCATAATACTTACAAAAGTACTAGTCTATTGGACTGTGCAGATAAAATGTAGAACTTTCTCCATAATGCTGTGGGTTACTATGGAGAAAATAAAATTTGATGTTGAGGAAATTAAAATCAAAATGTTTCCTATCTGTTCAAAGAATAAATGAAATATTTGAATGTTTCCACTTCTTTAAATCTACAATGTTAAAATGAAATATCCTAACTGGGATTTTCCATCTTGTAATAATGCACTTAATATGTGCTTACTCCTAATCAGAATTTTTAAAAAGGTATTTTTTAAAATCTCAGAGATTACCATTGTCCACAATATCAATTTATACTTTTTTTCAATTCTAATTCAAAACCTTTGACCTGAATGTCTCTGTACTTTCTCAGCTCTTGGCTGTTTAAAGGCCAAAAGGAATATGTGTAGGCAGGAAAAATAAAGGCCCTTCCATTTTCTCATGTTAGTCCCTTGAAATTGTTTTGCTTATTCTATTATCTGTACAACTCTCTTACACTGCAGGATTGGTTTTTAATTGGTTTTAACATTCACACCTTCTCATTATCTTCCTTAAAATCTTCCTCAGTACCTGATGTTTTAAACCTATGTGTCAAGATGACCACACAATTCTTTTCATATCTAACTTCAGCGAGGCTCCAGCTGCAGTGCTTTTTCTTACTGTGGTAAGGTTATTTTTTGTGGCTTTTTTCCTTTTTTTCCCCCCTCCTTTAGCTTCCCTCCTTTGGCCATATTGGCTTTTTGAACTCCTCAGTTTATTGCTGCATGTTATGCATTCCATATCCTTTGGGCACACTTTAATCTCATTATACACGTTTCAGTTTCTCTCTGCTGTTTCCTCTCTGCTGTTTTACTACACTCCATTGCACTCAACCTGCTGAATTTTTTCCCCCTCAACACTGTTATTCTGAAACCTAGTATCTTAATTTTCCCCTCTTTGGCTTTATTCTAGATGTAATTCTACACTTAACTAGATTAAAATTACAGTGCAAAGCAGATTTGGTTATTTTACTTCTTCTATAAACTTTATCTCAAATACTGTCCAAAACTCAAAAATTCAGTGCAGTAAGAAAAACAGAGAACACAAAATCACAAAAAATGCTTACAGGAAAAATGTACTAACCATTTGAACAGATCTAGAAGTGGGGGGAGGGTAAATTAGGAACTGCTTGAATCAGCCTAAAATATGTTCAGCAGACTGGAAAACAGAACACAAGAGTAGTAATGTAAAAAAACAACACAAAAGATAGCAAACAACACAGATAAATAGTACTAAACAGGTGAACAAGCCATTTGGGACTAAATGATTACAAGAAGAGAGATGTCTGTTGGCCTTGCTAACTGTCGGTATCGCGAGCTGCTTCCTTCTCCCTCATCACCAAAATTGTCATATGTTCCAATTATCTGACTGTGAGGTAGCCAAATGGGAATTGAAATTTCCAGGGAGCATTTAAAGGTATTTGAAATTGCATTAGTCAGAACTGGAGAAGGTAGTTTCTTCCTAAGCCACATAAACAGGACATCGGTCAAATCTGATGTACACTTTACAAACCATCATTCTGTCAGATAGTCTACACATTACAATGTGCTTCACATTCAAAAGCATTATTATTGGTTACATTTATATCGCCTGTATTGTGTCCTTGCATGTCTGTTTCTTGTTTTCTAAAAATTTAAAAAACCTTGACTAGAGCAAAATTAAGATTTATTAGTGTAGGCTTTGACAATCAGCAGGCTCAACAGAAATGCAGCATTTGGGATAATTAAAACTTCCAGAGGAAAAAAATCACTGTTATTTTCTTCAAACATCAGACAAATTATGAAAGGAATTAAGGTTTTACAGTTTATTTTAAGTATTCAATATTCTAAGATTCTGTTTCCCCACTAGCACAAGAAATTAATAAAAAGATTATTGCTTTGCAAAAAATATTTGTTAGATTTTGAACCTGTTTAGGTTATCACTTCATACTAAAATTATTTATCATGAATCTAATTGTGCACTAACTTTCCAGCTTTTGCCTTGCCACTTTGGGAGTTAGGTTTTAGGAACGGGCTTTTTTGTAGTTTTCACCACCAGCACTGGCGAGGAGATTAATTTTATATATTGCTATCTTGGCAATAAGAATCGGAATTCTTATTCTAAGTAATTTTTCAAATTGTTTTTATTCAGGGAAAAAGACCCTTTTGCCTAAGTGGCTGCAAAACTAAAAGATCTCCCAAAGTGGGTGCTGCTTTTTACTCTATTTGGTCAGGTTTTTGTGTGATGCAGATTACATTTAAAGGAGTGGATAGAGGTCATCTTGAAGGAAAATGACAAGAAGGAGCAATAAGAACTTCATTCCCTGAACATTTTTTTTTTCTTTTTAAGCATTTGCCCATATCTACCTTAGACAATAATTGAGGTATGAATAAGAACGTGGTTTCGGTTAATTTGGAGACTTTAGCTCTGTAATACTTTTTTTTTTTCTTTATATATATGGAACAGGTCAGATTATTCCTAGTTTAATTTTATCGAGTGATTTAGGAGACACAAGGATTCTCAGACACGGTACTCTACCATGCTGTGATTTGAATAGAATGTCCTGCTGAGAAAGTCCCTTTAAGTTGGAGGGAAATGTTGGTGATAATTTGTAATGAATTTAAAAGCACCAAATTGAGTACGAAGTCCTTAATGAAAATGGATTTTGCTCAGCTGCAATGACACCGTCATCAGAAATGCAGAAAAATAACTCTGAAATTGTGACCTCTCTAAAAGCAGCCTGACACAGACTAATATTTAGACCTACTCTTAACTGTCAGATACCACCATCTTAAGGAATATCTTTCAAAAATGGATTTGGTACCATGAACCTTTTTTTCTTTTTCTTTTTTTCCTTCCTTCTACTGCTACATGTCTTTTTTCCAGCTACTGATTTTAAAAGACTGTTGAATATAAGGACATTTAGGAACTTAGGCATGAAATTAATATCAGAAAAGTAAAGAAATAGAAGCATAGAAATGGAATTGGTATGCTGTTAAAATGAAGGATTAAACTGGAGTAGTATGCTCACATATCAAACTAAACCATGATCTTAACTTGTTCTTATTTTTCCACCCCTTCTTTTCAGGAAGGAAAAAGTTCTTAAATGAATAACATGATAGAAATATTAATACTCTAAAAGAACTTACTAATTATTTGTGGATCATTCCTCCCGTTAAGCTCTTGATGATGTGAAATTAACAAGAAAACACTGTGAAATAGACATTTTTTCTTTTCTGCTATAATTTGCTCAATTAGAAAACTGCTGTAAAATCTACTAGACAGTAAAAAAAGTAGAGGTATATGAAATATAATTATAGAACAATAATAATATTTAATTCCATGGTGAATTTGCCATACTTAGTGCTCTGAAAAAGTTACATCAGATTATATTTTCATACATGTACTAACTTAGATTTAAAAGCAAGTAAGGGACTTAGTAGAGGAAATCTCTGTGGTCATCAGCAATAAAGCACAAATTTAGTATTCTCTTGATTTTATTTATTTTTTTTTTTAGTGCTACATTTGTTACAATTTATTTTTTGCGCACATACTATTACTGCATATTTCTCAGCTTCTCCCTCTGTGAGTCTGTACTGTTCCTGTGTTTGCACTGACCTAGCATTAAATTGTTTGGATTACCATCCTATATGTAGAAAGGGGCTTTCATCCTCTGGTGGAAAACAGTGCTGGCTTGAAGTGCAGGCAGTGCACATCTATGCCCTAAGGACTGCTTCCACAGAAATGACAGAGAATTTGGTACTCAAGCTGCATAGTGCTATGTTGCTTTGTGTTTGACTTCCCTGTGAATCACAACCATCTAGAGCAGATAGGAATCCAACTAAATACTGACTAGATTTGAAGATGCAGCCCAGGTGTACAGGAAACAGGGTCTAACAGGTTTTTCTCCCTCTCATACAAGGAGCTGGGGGTCTACCTGGTTAGAGCCTGAGCAGATGTTGGAATGGGGAGAAGCAGGTGTCTACTCTAGTATTAGGCTCTGTGGAGAAGGGAATTTGAGGGGAGGAGAAATGTATTGGAAGGAGGACTGAGAAAGGGATTTCCTCTTTAGGAAAGGGGATGCAGTAGTTGCCATGTTGGCTAGGGAAAAGGAAAGACCAGAATCCTTCATCATGACCAGTGCAGAATTGCCTGAACACAAAACAACTGCTTCAGCTCTTTCCTGAGTCTGGTGAATGGTAATGGGGTAAGAATTGTGCTGCAACTAAATGAATGTGTTAAAATTATCTACATATGGTAGATGCTTTGTGTGGTATTCAACTAATCCAGTGGTTTTCTCAAAAATTTTCAGCCATCATATATAATGCTGCCTCATTTAGCTCTAGTTGGATGGGTTTTGAAGACAAGGGTCAACAGGATAAAAAATTTCTGTTTGATTTCTGTCAGAAATGGAGCTCTGTGGAAAGGTATAGCCAATCCAGAGGATTTAATTCAGCAAGGGCTTTTAAATAGTTTTTTATTAACTATTGTAAATGAACATACTTAAAATTTGCTTAGATTATAAATGTTTTAGAACCATTGTATTCACTATAGGAAACACTGAAAGAAAACAGTTTTGAGATTGAAAGGTTATGACTATCACTCTTTTTTCTGTTCACAGTCTTTTTGCCTTTCAATTTCACTGCTGGCAAATTAGAGGAAAAACTAGTGACTAATTTTTCTTTTTTCTTAATGAAGAATTTTTTTTCTTAAAGATTAAGAGACAGTTTCTGGTCTCCCAGGTGGATTGCATGGATGTTCGGTAAACACAATTTAAATAATGTAATACTATGATTTAAATAATTTAAATAATTTAAATAATGCTTCTCAATTTAAATAATGCTTCTGAGAACACCTATAGAACAACAAAAATCTTAATGTCAGTTTAACAAATGCATACGTAATATATCTCCTGTTGGTTTTTTGATTCCTAATATGTAACCACATACAGTCACCTTGATTTTTCTTTTGGTACAAAGATAAAAAGCAATAGGGAAGTTGTAGGTTATTGGATCAGACTGACCTTAATAACAGACCTGTAGAATAATTTACTTACTGGTAATGAAAGTGAAAGCTCTACTTAGCAATTCTGGCAGCTGTCAGCTTGCTGCATGCTTTAACACACGATATTTAAGTGACCCATGTATATGTAGAGTTGGTGGTGTTAAAACAACAAAGAAAAAAATATTTGAGACTTCATAAGTGTATCAAAAATTATTTAATCCACTGTCAGGCAAAGGCATAAAATTAAAAAGAACAGGTCAAAGTGTAAGAAACACATAAACTATGAAACTAGTGTAAGAGTATTTAAAAGTATTATGTCCATAATCTATAGTCAGCTAATGAGGTGCAATTAGTGAACTAATACTGGAATCCAAACCGAAACTGAAATTCTGTTGCAGTCTCTAGACCATAATTTACTTCTGGCTGCCCTCTTTTATCAAGACCCACGATCTAGGGAAACTGGCAGGTACTGTGTCAGTATGCCCTAGTTTGGTGATGTGCCAGATTTCTTATGCATGTCTACAATCTTCTATATTTAAAGACTAAGAAAGAAGAAGATAGAGCTCATTACATGTTGGGATTTGGTCTCATTAGTAGTAAGTCAGTGACTGCAACCCTTTCTGGAAGGTATAGAATCATAATTTAGGTCAGAAGAAACCTCCAGAGAGCATGTAGTCCAAACACCTGTTCAAAACAAGCCTAATTAGATGAATTTGCTCAGGGGCATGTTGAGTCAGATCTGGAACACCTCCAAGGGCAGAGATTACACAGCCTCTCTGGGAACCTGTTCCAGAAGTTAACTAGTTCTCAAAGTAAAAAATTCAACTTGCATCTGTTGCCTCTCCTCTTATCATTATGTACCCCTGAGAAGAGCCTAACTCCATCTTCTCTGTATTTTCCTATCAGGTAGTTGTAGACAGCAATGAGGTTCCCTCTGAACGCTCTCTTTTCCAAGCTGAACAGACCCAGTTGTCTCAGTCTCTCCTTGCATGTCATATCACTCTGACTGAGGTCCTCTGCTGGACTCCAGTATGTCAGTACCCTTTTAGTACTGGGAACCACCAAGCTGGGCACACCACCAATGTCAGATGGATCACTTCCCTGAGTCTCTGCTGGATGACTTGTTGATACAGCCCTACATTCAACTTGTCCACCAGGAACAGCTCCTATCCCCTGGTCTTTTCTCTAGAAAGAGCTGTTTCCCACACAGTCAGCCCCTGCATGCATTACATCAGGTTATTCCAACCCAGATGCAGAGCTTCACAATTGATCTTGTCACATTTCATGAGGTTCTGGTGAGCTCATTTCTCTAAATTTCCTAGGTCCCTCTGAATAGCAACTCTACTGTTCAGCATACTGATTACTATCGTGATTTGGCATTGCCTGTAAACCTGACACCCCACTGTCTTGGTTGATAAAGATAGTAAATAGCACTGGTCCCTGAGAAACGCCACTTTGAACCACTAATAATAACTCTCCTGAGCCTGTCAGTCCAGCTAATTTTCCACCTATCTTATCTCCTTATCCAGCCCGTATCTCACCAATTTAGTGATAAAGGGACTATGGGAGGCTGTTTCAAAGGATTTGATAAAAATCAAGATGCATGGCATCCACTGCCCTGTTCTTGGACACAGTGCCATTCTCCTCATCTTAAAAAAGCAGTGAAGTTAGACATGTGTGAATTGCCCTTAGTAAACCATTCTCATTGCTCCATAATGACCTTCTTTTCTTGTTTTAAGAAATAGCTTCTAAGAGGATTTGCTCTGTAAGCTTCCTAGGGAATAAGGTGAGGCTGACCAATGTGTAGGTCTCTGAGTCAATCTCTTTGCCCTTTCCGAAGATGCCTGGGACATCTGCCTTTTTACAGCCATCAGGAACTTCTAATGATTGCCATGACACTGGACAGCAGTCTCACAGTGACACAATCAGCTCTATGAATCTCAGTCCATAGAATTCTGAATTAAAGAGGTTCAAGGCATCCATAACTCTTTATTCCTCTACTGTGGGTACTACTTTGCTCTTGCAGACTCTGCCTGGAGGACGCAGGATGACTGAGAATAAATTTTACTAGTGAAAACTGAGGCAAAGGTGGCAGTGAATATCTCACTCAGCTTTATCACTTATCATTAGACTTCCTGCCCCACTGAGCAATGGGCACACATTCATCTTAGCCTTCCTTTTGCAACTGAGATACTTAGAGAACCCATTCTTACTACCCTTTACTCCTGCCAACAGTTTTAAACCCAAATGAGCTTTGGCTTTTTCCTACATGTGAGCAGTGTCTTCTCATTCCTCTCAAGTAGTCTGTCCTTGCTTTCAACTTTTGACCGTAAACACAAAAAGAAGTATACAAGTCTGGAGCTCCACGCTCATCAATACTAGTCATCGTCAATGCTCATTCAGCTTTCTGCAAATCTAAGTCTGCTCTTTTCAAGTCTAGGCTTGTAATTCTATTGTTCATCTTGCTCATTGCTCTTAGGATCTTAAACTTCACAGCCTTATGATCACTGAAGTCAAGGCTGTCCTCAAGCTTTGCATCACCCTGCAGTTCTTGTTTGTGAGTCATAAATGCTACAGGATATTTCTTCTAGTCTGTTCATCAACCACCTGCACCACTCACCTGTTCCCTATTGTGCTGATGTAAGGTTTGGGCTAAGCTGGAGCCCCAGGTGGAGCAGGAGCCTTTCTCTTGCTGCTAGAAGCCAGGCGCTTCCAACCTTCCCTGCACCAACAGCCCCCACACTACCCCAGGATAGGCAGCAGAGCACAGATGGGCTGAAGCAACACAGGCAACACTGCCTGCATCATATCTGTGCTCTAATCAAACTCGCTGACCTTCTTCAGAATTATTCGACTTCTGCTCTTGCCATTTAGAGATCGGGTAGTCAAGCTGAACAGAATTTTCAGAGAGTTTCAATTTCATTAATTTATATAATGGCATTTTAATGTGTTTAATATTATTCTCATCTCTTACATGACCTGACACCTTCTTTGCTTTCTGACTGTTGTGTGCTGAAGTGACATTTTCATGAGCTATCCAGAGTTACACTTGCATCTAAGTTTCTTCAGCTCACTTCGAAAGCTGCAAATATATATAAATGTTCTGTTTCTTAAAATCTTTCCTAGGTGAGACTGACTTCAGCAATTGTGCTACAGAGTTTGTTATCTCCTTTTGCCTTCTATTTCTCAGGTTACTCTAAATAAATACAATGTAAAAAGACGAGAATGTGGTACATGCTGTATGCAGAAAATGGAACTTCATCCTCATGGTATGTTTTTGTGATTGCATTTATTAGTATGTTAATAGTTTAGAAGTGGAAACAAACAAAGAGAAGTGGCAGGCAGAAGATAATCTGGCCAACAAAACATGAACTTCCTTGTAGCTAAGGATACGTTTTTTTATTAACAAAAATAAAGGTACACAAAGGACAAAACCAAAATTTTAAAATGAGGCAAGTGGAAAACATAAAAAATAAGGAATTAAATCTAAGGACTTAACACATATGTGGAAAATAGAAAATACGTACTCTTCCCTCTATCAGTCTCTTTCTCTGCCCCTCCCCCTTCACCACACACAGACAACATGTGAAACCTGGCAATTTCACATCATGTACACTCTAATTTTTGTGCATTATTTTTTCCCTTCTAATATTTTTTTCCCTTTGCTTTGTCCCAGTAAGTTTTCTCACATGTGGATTGCCCTTTCTGCAAGTATCTTTTATTTAAGGAGTACTTGCACATTTTCAAATGCTGCTCTGATCCTCTTGAGGCAGGTACCGTTTTAGATACAGTTTTAGAGATGCTTTCTGCCTGAAAAGCTTTGCTTGTTGAAGAGGTAGGAGACAAGAAGTGAAGAAAATTAGTTGTCTCAATTCTTGGCTGACTTACTGGTCAGAACTACAGGAACAATGCCAATGTGTTCAGTGGTCACTGGGTTGAGTTAGGTTTCTGAGACTTCAAAAATATTAGCTGCAGACAGTCCTAAATATGTAGGACAGAAGTAGACATTAGTAATCCTACTGGTTTATATTTTTAACTTTACAAAAAATCCAAGAGAGTGCCATTTTTTTTTTTCTTTGCTGTATGCATATAGCAAAACAACATCTGCTTCTCTAGTAATCAGTTGATAAAAAGTGGAAGCTTTCTGCTAGTAAGGTTATTCTAGGCTACATAGGTCTCAGCTGTCACTCAGGCAAAGAAGCAGCTAACCAGTTCACACATGAATCATTTCAATTCATAGAGGTAAAAAGGGGTTTGAAGTTTTTTTAAGATGTTATCTTCCCTTACTGAGATAAAAGAAGGCTGCCTTTAAAGCTCTTTAGTCAGCAGAAATTACAGGTTCTTAATGTTGTCTGAATACTTAAAAATACGTGTCAGCCTCTATTTTGCTATTCTACTGAAATAGTAAAAATATTCTTGTCAGTATGTGCCTGTGCCTTCTTGAAGAACACAAATTAAAAACATGCAGAGAAAAATATACACAAAATTGTTGTAACATTAATACCAATGTTAACATTTTGTCCTTTGTTGACATGAGCTTTTCCATATTATCATAATTTCCTTTGCTATTAAAAAGTTAAAAGGAAATATTTGTGACCGATGACTACTGATGCAATGCAAGGTACAGTATCAGGTCTGAGTATGAATATTTTTAAAAAATAGATATAATCTTAGTATTCAGTCAATTCATGCTCAGTGAAGTTGGTGATTACCACACTACTAGGATAGATATAGTTGTTTCTATTTAATGAATAATGGTAACAAATTTCAGAGCTTTATGGAAAATGGATAAAACAATTTTAAAAGAGTTATCTCTGAAGCTTAGAAAAGAAACTGAATAATGTTGCAGGACACCAGGACCAGATAGTTTAGACAATAGAGTTTATGTAGAATGGTGTGTCCTTTCCTAGTGAGATAATCACCTTCAACTAGTCTTGGACCCGTTCTAAACCAGGTCTTGCACGGACTGAAACATCAATAATCACCACTTTCCAGTGGAGAGTGTGTCGGTAGCTAAGCATTAGACACTGGTCTTCTTCCTGAGAGTTTGCAATAAAAGTTATCTGATATGTGTAAAAGTAAGTATGTACAAGTGCATCACTCATTGAAAAGACTGAGACTGAACTAAGTAGCAATCATAACTGTAGTAGATGCTGTTTCACTGCACTACGTGCAGGCAGGTATCTGATATGAAATTCCCTAGACAAGTCAGTCAGTCAGTAATCAGTTATTGTTTAGGAATATGTATTAATGTTTCTTTGGAAACAAGATATATAAAGTCTGTGAATGAACGTAAGTGAGAATTTAGAGCTGGCTGGGGTCAACTCTGGCTACTCTAAGCAGAAATTTAACTTGTGAGTTTTATAGACCTGAGAAGTAATTGTTAATTTAGGTTTTTTGTTTAATCAGCATAATCCCTGATTACTTCAGAAACTAAATTTTTGTCTCTCCTTTTGTAAATGTATACACGAGAGGCTTCTGAAAAATAGTATGGGTTAGATTTCAAATAAAGGACGTTAAGGTAGAAGTTACACATGTGAAAGGGAAATGCAAAACATCTTACACATTGGTTAAATTTCAGTGAAGTCTCCTTAAGTATTTCGCCTATGTGAAAACTGAACGGCCATTAAAACCATTTTTGAGTGATGTCCACCTTCCTGAGTTTTTATTTTTATTTCCAGATCTGTTACTGTATCTTCTTCTCTCTCATCAGTCAGGTTAAAACTAATAGCTAATCAAAATATAGCTCAAATTAATTTCTGATATAACTCTGGTGACTTTGAAGTACCTTCTTTGCCTGAGTGGAAGTAAGGTTGGTCTAGTGCGGAGTGCATCTATTGGTGTATAGGCACATATGCCTTATAAAACACAAACTGAGGTAGGTATATAATATTGGGGAAAAAAACCCCATCTTGTGACTATATGAAAAATACGTGTTATTATATCATCTCTCTACTACAGTTTTTTTTTTCTTGCAGTTGCTTTCTCTCCTGTTTCTCTTATTTCTCTATTTAAGTATGGCAACTCATTTGCAACCATTTTCCCTATTGTCTTCAAGGTGATTTACAGTTTGGGCATACTACTTCTACAGTTCTAAAGTTTTTTTAAAAAAAAAAAATCAAAAAAAGCTTCCATGGAGAGTGCAGCATGAAATTTAACCAGTCTATTAGAAATGGTAGCAAGAACACCAGCATTAACAGAGCCATTTTTAAAAATATATATTCTGTTTTATCTGAAGTTTTAATACTCTTCGTTGGTATTCTAAGAAACAGAAATTCTAATGAAAGGATTGGTATTTTCTTGAGAAAAATAAGTAAAAAAAAAAACACCCCAAAGAGCTTCATAAGGACAAGAGTAGTGCTGAAAAGTATAATTTTTGTGTGACAAAATAATAGGGACCTGACGCTTTAAAGATTCTACCACAGCATAAATGCTAATCGGTATAGATTGGTATTCAAATATGGTGAGAGAGAGGGAAAAAAAAAAGATTTATATCTTCAGAAACACAGTTTTAAACTATATTTTTCTATATTACTTTTGAGGAAAATGTCTTTCAAGCTGAAATCAATGTCACGTGTTGAACACCAGACAGAATTCTGACTGTGCTATATACAAGCCTAAATACAGGTAACTAAGAAGACAGAATTTGATCTATTTCTTATAGACTAATTAGTTTAAAAGCAATAATAGTGTGCATTAGTCTTTTATTACATTCTTGTGCATGTTAGTTTTGTTAGTAAAGAAAGGTAAGTTTATGGGAATAGACTGTAATATATTGATGCCAAATCAGAAACCTTCTAGAAAATTGTTCCTGTACTTGCTATTATAATTGGGGCAGAAAAGAGTGGGGAGAGACATATACAAAAGATAAATGAATATCCTTCTATATCACTTAATAGCCACTATTCCTCTTCTAGGCCTTTCTTCTTCCACCAGATTAGAGTTGTCTTTGAGTCTCATTTCCGCATATTGAAGAATCGCATTGTTAATGTAGGATAGCATTCTCAGACTTACTGCATAGCTTTCACCTTCTGTATTTGCTTACATGAACACCGGTACTGTGTTAGGGAGATTTTTTTTTTTAGCTTTATGATCTCATTTCAACATATTTAGTTCTCTTTGCTAGCCTTGATGAGCCCAACAGTGCAAACCTGTTATATTTTGAGATACTGATGGATATCTAATGAGTCAGTGAGGTAGACTACACCTTTACATGCAAAGCTGTTATTAACACTATAGGTGGAATGTGTGAAAAATGTCAAGAGAAATTTGAGAACAGTTGTTTGTCTCAGCAGTAACCTCCGTGGCAGCTAATATATTGTCTTGAAGAAGGGCATTATTTGGGAATTAATTTCTAAACGAGGCTTATTAAGTAACTTATTTCAGACACAGATACCTCCCATTTACTCATGTATGTTTGAACCAGAAGAGATGAGCAGACTTTTGTAGTCTTCTGCACTTCCTCTGACTCAGATAATCCTCAGGTCTTCCACAGAGAGGAAAGGACTAGAGGGTTAGTGCAGGGAGTGTAGTAAACGAAGTTTCCAGGAGGGGGGAGCTGTGGCAGTCAATAAGGAGAAAGAGAGAATTAAACTGCTCTGTGTAGTCTAACCTCTCAGCTACAGAGTAAGATTGCACATTTTGAGAGAAAATAATATTTTTGAAATGTAGATTAGCTTAAACAAGATAGGTCGACCTCTGTTTCCGTGGTTTTTAGCATACACTGTTCCCTAGAAGGAGTAAATTTTTACCGTTCTCCCATATGCTCAGAGCTGCTGGGAAATTGACCGTGTGATTGATCTTCTATAAATAAATAGTAGCACGAACTTCTGTTAAGTTACCTGATTTCGTTTGTCTGTTCTAGCTTCATATAACCAACTGATAGCAATCACAGAAAATTGATGCACGCTAACTTTGTAGCTGAGAAAGAGGGTTGAAAGAATTAATTTCCTTTAAAACAGTATCAGAAAATACTTTCTATCTGCCTTGCTACTTTGCACCTTTTTGAAACCAAGACAGTCCAGAACACAAGTGATGGATTTTCTCCTGATTGTGCTGAGATATAGAAAGTAATAAAACTAGAGGAGAGACATGTCATCTATAAACCTGAGAAGAGAAATTTTAAAAATTCTTCAGTATCTGAGATATGAGTATATAAAAATTACATTACCGAGTCAAATACTTTTAAAAAATACAGATGTTTTAAAGCTGGCAGAATTGCTACATAATTCTAGCTTTATGCTGACATGTTTTTGTTCATTAATTGTATGTGATTCAGAACTTTTCTGCAGATATGTCTGATCTTCATCAGAGGGCAGAATGAGGACTGATTATAGCAATGCCAACAACATTTCATTCTAGAATCTAATTCTGCTTCAAAAAAACCCCTTGACTTATTTCATAGAGTCATTAGTATCCTGAGCTAGAAGGGAGCGATAAGGGTCCTGAAGTCCAACTCCTTGCTGCCCACAGGACTACCCAAAACATATGAGGTAGAGCTTCGTCCACACACTCCTTGAACTCTTGACGGTCTTGATGCTCTGACCACTTCCTCAGGAAGCTTGTTGCAGTGACTGACCACCCTCTGAGACATGAGCATTTTCCTAATCTGAGCTTCCCCTGACAGTGCTTCATACTACTTTATTTTTCTTCTAGTTTTAACATCCAGCCATTGGTTCTGTTTTCTACGCTTTTTCTTTAAAAGAACTTCTGTTTATCTGCTGTGTCTTTTTCCTTGTGTAGCTGTATAAATTCTATAAGCAAGGTTATCCCTCAGTAATCTTCCTGAGTGGTAGAGCAAAATTATTTAACTTAGTGTAAAAAAATGAGTTTTAGCTATCTTTGCATACTCAAACTTTTTCATCTTCTCTTAAACAAATGTTGACTGCAATTTTGTATTATCTGCTATTATTTATCCTAATGCTGTAGCAGGCAGCTACAATATCGTATCCATACTCCAGCTCACTAGTTAGCCTTTTTACCAGATTCCTATGTTGGTTACTCAAGTTGAACCCTCTCCTTTGACTGGTATTTCTGGTGATGCTTCATTCTGGAAAAAAAAAAAATTAAAAAAAGTGAATATTAGTTCTCTAGGCAGAAATTTGAAGAAAATTGCATTTCCTTTGTGAACTCCATGTTTAGTATTTTCATTCCTGTGTGCATTATCATTTCTCTGCATCAGTGTTATTCTCAGAGAGTGAGATTTGCAACAAACAACATAGTTCTGACAGTGTGCTGAAGGGTAGATGGAAGTTATCAATGCAATGTCTTCGGCCCTTCTACTTAAATGTTTTTTAAGGTAATACATAGTCTGGAGATTGTACCACTCCTGAGCTGCTGTAGCCTCCTTTTTCCACAGCACACTTCAGAGTGGAAAGAGAGACAACACTAAACCCAAACTGGTGAAATATTTAGTCTCCACTTCTGTTGAAATGCATCTGTGCAGTCTGTCTGACAAGAAACTTTCATCTCCTTGGACTTCAAGATTTTAAATTCTAGAAGGTGTGTATTACACAGTAGAGTAATAACTGTATCAGCTAAAACAAAAAGTATACCAGCCTTGGGATTAAAATAATAAAAAAAAATCTTTTATAATATGGCAGTAGTTTGGTTATTAAAAAAAAATCAACTGTGTAGTGCTACTCTTTTGCAGAGTATGCTTTTTTGAGAAATGTTTGTTTTTCACAGCTTGAGGGGCAGCTCAGGTAGATTTGACTCTTCTCAGAAAATGATCAGCTTTTAAAACATGGATAGAAACATAATCAGTTATTCACAATGTGCCTGTGGATAATGTCTTTCTCATGTGAACACTTAACATTTTTCTCTCAAATTTCCAAATTCTTATTGTTATGCTGCAGAACTGGTTTTTCACATGGCACCTGACTGCAGGAATGTCACTAGAGAGATACTGCTAAAACTGGGTCTTGGGTGCTAACTCATGCTTAGAAAAATAACTTTTAAGTCTTTGGAGGTCGTTTACAGGAACACAATGCTTGTCAAATGTTTCATATCTATCTAACATGCAATAATGTGGAAACTCTTCCCAGCTAGTAATAATATTGCATTATCAGATGCAAGGACATCCTATTGCAAGTTGAGCTGAGGCTAGGATGCCCAAGATTATATTTTTGAGAGAATCGTTTAGGTTGGAACAGACCTTTAAGATCATCAAGTCTAACCATTAACCTAGCAATGTCAAGTCTGCCACTAAATCATGTCCCTGAGAAACTTGTCTACATACCTTTTAAATATCTCCAGGGACAGTGACTCCACCACTTCCCAGGACAGCCTATTCCAATGCTTGACAATGCTTACCATGAAGAAATTTTTCCTAGTATTTAAGCTAAACCTCACCTGGTGCGTGGCTGGGTTCCTGGAGAACAATTGGTCTTACAGTTAAATGCTGAGGCCTTTTCCTCATCCTTTGTTACTGTATTTTCTCCTGTGTCCAATAAAGGATGGAGATTCTCCTTAGCCCTCCTTGTGTTCCTCATAGATTTATAGAAACTTTTATTGCCTTTTATGGCAGTAGCTAGATTAAGTTCTAGATGGGCTTTGACCTTTCTAATTTTTTCCCTCCACAACCTTATAGTGTCCTTGTAGACCTCCTGAGTTGCCTGTCCCTTCTTCCAAAGGCCATCAACTCTCTTTTTTTTCCCTGAAATTATGGCCAAAGCTCCCTGTTCAGCCAGGTCAGGTCATCGTATTGCATGTGGGGACGGCCTGCTCCTTTGCCTTTAAGATTTGATTTGATGGCTCTTCAGGTTTCTTCCCTCATAATTCCTGTGACTGGAAGAGAACACTAGAACACTACTTACACTCCTGATCCCTTTAAAAAGTCGTCCCACGGTTCTGAAGTCTCTCTTCATTGCTGCCTACATGAAAAACCAGTAATGGTAGTAATTTGAGGGTCATAACAGAGTAGGGAGCTTCGTCTTCACATCTTTAACCCATGCCCCAGGGAGGCAGCAGACTTCCCTAAGAAGTGGATCTGGCCTGCATATTGGACTTTCTGTTCCCTTCAGAAGGGAGTCTCCCATGATAATTTCTTTTTTTCTTTATGGAAGTGGTTTTAAGACAGAGCATAGGCCAAATTAACCTGAGTGACACCTGAGCTAAATGCATTATAGCTACCACTGTGCCATTTCCTACTATAAATATATAAACACATCTTATGGCAGAACTGAAGGAATAGTGTATGTGTGGGGTCCAGCTTGACAGCTGATCTGTGGACCTTAGTTATTTATTCTAATTTCCACTATCTCTTTTGGTTTATTGCTGTCATACTGCTGTCAGTTTCAGAAAATCTGATTTGATTTCTACAGCAATTAACTGGAACAATTTGGAAGAAATCCAGTAAGTTGCTGAGAACACGCTATTAGGAGCCCAGCAGCACTTTTGTCTCCAGGGCAAGCAAAAGTTTTAAGCAGTGCGGAGATACGTGGTGTGTTCATCAGTGTTTAGCATGCTAGGGCTTAGCTCTCTGCCCAGTTTCTGGCCAGGAAAGCTTGGTGCTCTTATTTGTCTGCTCTCATTACAGTTGCTTTATCCAGGAATTAAATATTAGTGGTAAAGCAGCAGAGTTTGGGAATTATGGGATATAATAAAGACCAGCAGAAAAATGCAGTGTTGATATAGAAGTCATAAACAATTGTACAAATAAAGCTATAGTAAATCTAGGATTTGCCTTGAGTATGTCATCATGATTGCCTCCTTAACTTACATGTGTTTTTTGAAACTGTGAACTCTTATGGGTGGAAGAGAACTGTTGAGAAGGTGCTTTTGGAGAACATTTTTCATGGCTGTATTTGTATTGAAACTTTTGTATGCTTTTTGTTTTTTAAAAAGTAAACCATATGCAGTAAAGTAAGTAAATCTTGAAATATGTTCTTAATCTTTATTCAGGTAAATTCAAGTGAGTTTCAAAATGTCAGATGGCAAAGTGAGTTTGTATTGCTTAAATAGTACAGGCTTTTGATTACAGAATTTTACAGAGTATCAAAGAATCAATCCACTATCAGAAACACCAGTTCCAGCTAACTGCTAATGTTAATAGTGATCTTCAGTGCAAGAAAGCAGAGTTTTGGACTAGATGTACACGATTAGGAATATAATTATTATTTTTTTTTTTAAAGAAAGCAATTTTCTGTGGGGAGAATATATTTTCAACTAACTGGAAATATTTGTTATTTTTCTTAGCCTTTAGGACTTTCTCATGCTCTGGTTTAAATCATGTGCAGCTTCATTGAGTTACATTTCCATTATGTCAGTTTAATATCTAAGAGATTTGGTCTCTAGAGCAACCAGTGTACAACACAGTGCATACATTTCCTTCCTTGATCCACAAATTCTACTTATTACGTTAGTCTTTGCCTAGAGGATTTCAGATGCATGTTGATGTCAAATGTCTTTCTGAAAGTGATTGTCAAGAGAAATAAATACTTTCAGACTGATTGACTTGGGGGAGAAAGTGTACAGATAATAAGAGACTCAGCAATATAATTTTATTTTCAGTTAAATGGCCTGAAATTGGTGACTTACCCTCCCTGAGAGATCAAAAGGGATCATAAGATTTAGTGAGTGGGAAATATAAAGCAGACAAGGTGGTTTTTACATTTGTTCCCCAGCAGAAATTTTTAATAACACGTTTTCTGAGATTTTAAACATTTTGCTGGAAAATTTTTATCCAAAATCTTGTCTTTAGGTTTCTGAAAATTAAGATGTTTGAAACACTGATAAAGGCTGATGAGGTTAATGTAGAATGAGGACCTAGGAGAGATCTGGGTTACCACAAGATTAAAGATTTCAGACAGCATTTGAAAAATTAAAATTTACAGGGAAGACTTCCATTTCAACTCAGTGAAGCAGTATGATTAAAGCAGTGCTCTGAAGGAACTCTTCCTTGTGAACTCCTGCATAAGAAACCCATGCCTATACAGAATACCCTTAAAATGTACCAGCTGGCAACCACTTTGAAGGTTCTTTTTCATTTACATTATTTAATTGTATTTATAAGGAGTATAAAAAACTAAAATGATGGCCATATCTACAGCATTTGTGAATTAGCAACGGAACACCAGGATCTGGTGGCTCCTGTTGGTGTAGTTAAAAGTGTTTGTTGGTTGCATATTGTACTGTGAATCGAGTGCCTGTAATGATGGTAGCACTCAAGCGGAATCATCACGTGCATTTGACTGCTGTATACTTGATGATATGTATAATATATTTGTTTGCAAATTGTTCTCATGTAAATTAGCTTGAGATAAAAATTGTACTTATCACTAAACCACAAGGGCCAGATTCTATCATTTTTACTAAATTGTCTTGTATAGTTATTATAATGATGAATAATTGAGATCAGTAGCAGCATAGGCTTTTGGGATTTTGGTCGTTAACAAATTCTGGAAACAAATGCGTTTCATAAATATTCTATGGAAAAATTTGAATGTCATCATGGTCTTCAAAATAGCATCTAGGGAAAAAAAAATAATCCCTGATTCAGATATCTCTTCTATACATTTTCTGCCTTTTAAATTGCCTTCTTTATTTTTCCCATGAAATCATTTTCTGGTCCAGAATGTTTCTTTGCAAACAGTCTAATAGCTGTGTTCTTCTGTGTTTGAACGAAGCAGCCATCTTCTGTACTATTTCTTCATAAAGAAGTGAAAATCAATGCAGAATGTGTAATTAATTTATGAACTATGTCTGCAGCACAAGACGTTTGTCTTGCATTAAATTTTACATTAATGCCGCCTGAGCATTTCAGATATAGCTCACTTACATTGTGATTGCACTGAGTTTTCCAGAGCAATGGACACTATTTCATCAGGCACAATATTCCTTGCTTCATTTTGGAGGATACACATATTTAGAATAAAGATATTGGAAAAATATTTATGAGGACTGCAAATAACAGAGGCTGTGAAATACAGCAAAGGAGATAGTTTATCTACAAAAACTCCAGTGAGGCAGCTATAGTTTAAATAGGTCACCTAAAACCAGCATGTGTTGCTTGTAGCCAGGTGATAGTGCTTTGCAGAGTGTTTATCTTGTATATTTGACTTCTTGCAAGGTCAGAAGTAGCCCTGGAAATACTGAGAGCACTTGGCCTGGAGTTCTGTTCCAGTTGCTGTGAGGGAGTGTTGTGGTCTCCTGCACACAGACAATTTGCAGTAGAATTCCATGACTTTCAATAAAGTGCAAAAGTTATGTTAGATGCAGATTTTGCTGATGACAAGGAGTTTAATTTTTCTATATTCCCTTTGGTGTACATGGTAGAAATTGCATGCACAAACCTCTACTTTGAAAATCGAGTTTTTCTGTCCATTTCCTGCAGCACATGTATTCAGCTTCACAACAGTGGCTGTTTCCTTTGTCAATCACTGTGGTTTTAACAAAGAAAATATTTGGATTGTTTTGATATTTGTTCAAGAGGGCATTTTATTCACCTCTGGAAAGCATGTAAATTATTAAAGCCACTCCTGAAACTCTGCAATTGAATGGGACTTCTAATCCTCGTTTGAAAATATAAATTATTCATTGTAGGATTTAATTTAAAAGTTGGCTGTGTGGTTCCTGTGGTTGTTTACATTGCATTCTGGTGAAATTGAAAGCACAAATGAATTCCACCAGGTTTTGTTAGAGACCTTCTCACTCAGTATATGTGAAGGTTGTCTTTCTATTTCTTGAAGTATATAATCTCTTTGGGTTTTTTTCTTATCTCAATATAAAATATAGATAAAAAGAGAAGTTGCGAAGTGCCTTCAGCAGTAGCATTTTGTTGAATGCAGCCATCCATTCACACTGGCCACAGTTGGCTCTTGGATGAGAAACATCTGAGGAAAATTGATGCCTGAAGTGATAATGCTATTATTTCCATATATTATGTTTCATCGTGAGCAAGAAATTAATTGATATGCTTAAACCCTGATAATTTAGAGTTACTAAGTGGTCTATGCCATTTTTTGAAAGAATAGTAATAGCATTTGTGGGCTGCTTGAATTTTGTTTTGATAATTTTATCAAGTGTAAATGTCCTGCTCCCCCATCTCTATTCCGTTCTAATGTCTGAAGAACATTATAGCCACATTCTAAATTTACTGAAACAAGTGAGCAGCGTATCTTCTCTTTTATACTAGTCTTGAATGCTCTTGCATTTAACAGATCAAACTGTAGAGGACCTAAAGTCCCCACCCCAACACGCAGAGATGGACAAGACCTATGTCACACGTAGAACAATTTCCTAGTGACTGTTATAACACAGGAGAGGGGCTAAGGAATTGTCTGATCAACCTCTCTGTTCCCTTGTCTTCTAAAAAAAAAAAAAAAAAAAGGCGGGAAAAATGAGCAGAGAAGTCAAGGAGAGTCAAAGTAAATAGTATGAAAGCAAGGCATCCAAACCTGAGAATATATATTTATGTTAAATTCATAGTAAGTGAATGCAAATAAATTAAGGATGTGATATATGAAATCTGGAGATTGTTTCTCTGATTCCATTAAAATTTTCATAAATGGTTATTTTTGTTGCTATAGGAATATTTTAAATACAAAGGCTTCTATAATGCCACTTCGAGATAGATATATATAGA
>NW_009724293.1:20157-41871 GCF_000703405.1 Apaloderma vittatum | reverse complement strand
TATCCCATGGCACTCTACCGAGGAGGTTCCGAAAGTGGCGAAAGTCAGCTCTTCAGTCCTTCCCCTTCTTTCTCATAGGCCCCCTTCAGGTACTGGAAGGCCTCCCTGGAGGGAGATACTGGTACCTTCAGGTACTGGATGTCTTCTCTTCTCTAGGCTGAACAACCGCAACTATCTCAGACTGTCCTCATAGGAGACATGTTTGAGCCCTCTGATTATCTTTGTGGCCCTCCTCTGGAACCACTCCAACAGGTCTATGTCCGCCTTGTATTGGGGGCTCCAGAGCTGGATGCAGCGCTGCAAGGGGGAGATCTCAGAAGAGCAGAGTAGAGGGGCAGAATCATCTCCCTTGACATGCTGGTGACACTTCTTTTGGTGCATCTCAGGATACAGTCAGCTTTCTGGGCTGCCAGTGCACATTGTTAGCTCATGTTGAGTGTCTCATTAACCAACATACTGAAGTCCTTCTCTGCAGGGCTGCTCTCAATACACACATCGCCCAGTCTGTGTTCGTGCTTGGGATTGCCCTGACCCAGGTGCAGAACCTCGCACTTGGCCTTGTTGAACTTCACAAGGTTTTCATCAACCTGTCCAGGATCTTCTGGATGACATTCCTTCTCTCCCGTGTGTCAGCCGCACCACAGAGCTTTGGGGCCATCAGCAAGCTTGCTGAGGGTGCCCTTGACGTATATGCTTGTGGTGAATACCTTGCATGACGTACTATTTAGAAATCACTGGGGAGATTTGAATTTCTGTCACTCCAAACTACGTTGCTAGAATTACCAGCAGCTAAACCTCCTCAGAGGTCACATTCTACGAAAAAAACCTCTTTGGTGTTTAGAACCGCAGTTAACTGCTCTGCAGTGCTACTGTTTCACACAATTTGCCACCTCGGGGGAAAAAAGTAGCAATGAGCTGTCACTGTCACAGTGGAATTAGTATAAAATAAATCCAGGAGGAAAGAACATTTGAAGATGCTGACAGTATGTCCGTCATGTGTTTAAATTTATTTTGCATATTTCTCTTCTAAATTGTAACCAAACTTGCTGAATACTGAAAGATCGGACCATCTACCGAACCTTTCATCCAAAGACAGTCATTACCGCAAGTTCTAAATTTATTTTTCTGTTCTTTGGATCTCTCCTTTATCTGTCTAAACTGAATTGCTAAATTAAAGGAATGTCTAAGGCACTATGATTCCTGAGACCCACTAAATATAGGTTGATGACTGAAATGTACCACTGTGCCAGAGAATCAAGTTTGATGGGCAAATGTTGAAATGTGTGACTAATGTGCTGGAAATTACTGTATATTTTTCTGCTACTAGAGTGAGGGAAATTACATATATATATTACTTTGTTTTTCTGTCATCAACACAAGAATAGATTAAAGGGAGTGCTAAAGTTATAGTTTTTGTTTGTATGTGTGTCTTTTTCATGGCTTTACTTTGCATTATTAGTTAATATTACCATTTAAGAACCATTAAGAAAGCAACTGAAAGCAGTGTTAAATGTTAAGCATGCTTTGTAAATGTTACACATGCTTTGTAAATGTTACAATGCTATAATAATAGCCCTGTAAGCAGACTCTAACTTCACAAATTATTTCCCTCTCTCTTAAAAAAATGGAGACCAGAAAAAAACTTCACAAAAATCTAGCATAAGCAGAGTAAAGAATTCCTAAAGGTTTTATAGAAGGTAATGTATTTCGTGGTTCGTCACAAAGCAGAATAAAAGGTATATATGTTATTATGACGAATAACAGGTAGATTTTTTATTATTGGCTAGAATACATATAGAACTGTAGTCTACAGGAAGGATGCAAGACTTCTGATAGTATTTTGTTTTCTTGGATAACAGCCAGATGAAATATTACAAAAGGTAATCTGGCAATGCAACATCTAAATAGATTTTTTGATCTCTGAGTATGAGGATAGTAATTTAAAACACATCTCTAAATTATTTTGATTCTAAACACTGAAGAGGTTTTCTTTCTGAGATGTGGCTGAGTGCTTTGAGCTTGAAGCAACTTGACAAATGCTTCCAGCTCTTTGGTCTTAGTGATGTGATATCCCTGCCTGGTGAAGGTTGGCAGAGCTACATCAGAGAGATGAGCAGGAGGACTGTTCAAAGCCATTCCCTGTAGCAGCATCTTGGCAAGAGCAAGGGTGACAAGCCAGAACAGGAGGTTGTGATCTTCCAGTTCTAATTAATCCAGCACAACTTTTACATCAACCTTTCCAAAGGTTTATTATCTCTTTATCTGGAATATTTTTGTGCATATAATACAAATGCAGTGAATATCTGATATTCTTTATAAAAATGGAATTAATAAATGTCAGTGTTTAGGCAGAGGTCTAACTAGATAGTTTGGGAAGGATTCCTATTCACTCCTGAGTTTGTCAATATAGTTTCTAAATACTAGTTGTGCCTATAAAAAGTAAAACAAACAATCTTTTACATAATCAAAATCTGATTCAAAAGCTAAACATTGTGGGGAGACACAGAAGAAAAGGTGGCGATGTAGCTACCTAATCAATGCTACTTTTAAGTCTAGCTGTTATGAATGAAACAACAGAACTGACCTTTCTCTTTGGCAGTGGTATCTTTATGGTTCTTCCAGACTGACAGCATCAGCGGCAGAGGGGAATGGAAACATCCAAGGAAATTCAGGCAATGATATCATCTGTACTGCAAAGGTTAGAATCTTTATGGGTACATGATGTTTGCATGGTTTTGTATTCACTAATACATTTTTATATTTTTTAAAAGAAATTATTTCAGAGCAGCTTGATTTTAAAAGTGCTTTGCTGAAGAGCAAATTTAAATGTATAGCTATATTTTAGCTAAGCAATGAAATTCATATATATTAGGCAAATGTCGAATCTAGCTTCCTGTTTGAAAATAAGTATAAACCAATCTTCCAGAAGAACTGAGTTTCTAATGGTGCAGATCTTTATCAAATATTAAATGGAAAAGAAGAAGGAATTTAATTGGCTGCCTGACAAGTGAACACAAGTCTACCTCAAAAGAAACAGAAGAGCTGGCAAAGGTGACAGAGTTGAAGACTTGTTTTCAGGAACTAAATTCAAGAATCTGTACCTTACCATGTTCCTCATAGAGGAACTGGTAGAAACTGTTCTAGATGTTGATGTATTTTTCCTCATTACACCTGGAAGATGCAACCTTGCTGTTCCTAGTTTCTAATTTTGCCATTCCTTTATTTGCCTCGAGGTGATCTCAGCACTCCTCAAGATAGATAAGATAAGAAGACGATCCGTCTCTCCCCAATGGCACAGTTAACAGTCTGACAGGAGATGGGTGAGCACGTTTTCTGGCCCACTTAACACCTTGGTACAAATACAGTTCATGTGTCACATAGTATTATCAAACATGACCCCAGTGCCCCATATGGAGGTCAATTGCCATGTCTTTGCAGCCTTCTACTTGAAAACACCTGAAGTTTCACAGCAAAACTGTTACATAAGACTTTTCCAAAAAGACTTTTTCTGCTAAGAGTATTCCCTTTCACACTTCAACACAGTGTAATGAATCTCTTTCCTATAAATAGACATAATACAAACTTCTCCATGAAGTCAATAGTGATTACTTTGGTTTAAAAATCCCTCCTAAACTGCTGCTTCAAAACTATTCTACTGTGATTTTATAATGACTGGACAGATAAATTTCCTGTACTTTCTAAGTATATTAACCCGTAGCTGGGATAGACAGTTGGTAGAAACACAATGTCATTAAATAAAAAACATAGATAGGAACTTCTTTGTGGTACTGGGAATTTCATTTTTCAGTGTTAGCAAGAGTACTTTTTTACTGTATTTTCTCATCCTTTCTCTCATCTAACTTAAATGAAGGCACTTTTTTCTTTTTTTCTTTTTTTCAAAAGTAATTGTCAGTAATTTGAAGCTGAATTGTGTGCTAAGCATTGTGTTTAATATGTATAGCTTTCTGTGTGATTTAAACTGTCACTTTTTTCCACTTTTACTCTAAAATGTATTATTTATGTTTATTGTCATTGTATTCTATGACATATTTGAAAGATGATACCTAATGCAAAACTGTCATAGTAAAAACTCTCACTGACTTCAGCAGCCTTGGCCTGGGACATATCAGTTGAAAGACAGGTTGTGATCTGGGTGCCTGACTTCAAGAACACATCTGTTCTATGTTCCACTGCTCTTGAACTAAGCAATATCTGAGTTTTGGACTGTGTTTTGCCATGACTGTCACAGTGTCACTTCTTTTAGGGACTCTGAATGATAATACACTGCTGTCTAAGCAAAGACTATATTAGCAAGACTTCTGCTGCTGAAAATTTACTCCAAAATGTTTTTCTAGACTCATGTCCTATTACCATTCTGTTCTGTCAGATTTGTCTTGCTTGTGATTTGTGAGCTTTTTGTTTTACTTTATTTGGAGTTTGTTTTTTTTTTCCCCCAGGTATATCTTAATTCTGAGCCCAGAATTTATTTCCTTTTAATTTGATTCTTTGATGTTATTCTGTTAGGACTAGCTAGCTGTGAGCGAAAAATTAAGATCAAATTAACACCAGCTTATTTGTCCATACTGCCCATCATCTTTTCAAGGATGAGACGTTTCTTAACAGTGAATTACTAAGAGCTATGACATTTTTGCTAGTTTTGAGCTGATATTTATAAATATGGCTAGTCATGCAGCTGTCGAGCTGTACTGCTCTGTTGCAGCAGAAGTATTGTTTTTCATATGAGCTGTATTAATTGAACAAGAGACTAAACCTGTTCTTGATCAGCTTACTGAGATAAAAGAACATTTTGGCTTAGTACAGAAAGGCAGAGGAAAACTGATTACCCTGTTTATCTCTGACTCAATTTGTTGGTTCCCTTGGCAACTGATATTGAAGTAGATTAAGTTACTAGTAGCCTGAAGGAGATCAACACGTAAGATTTCTATTTCTATCAATCCCATTAACCATCATTTGATTGTCAGAAGTATATAGAGAAAAGTGCAACCTTACTGGAGGGATTAGATTGCTATCACTCCAAATGTAGCTAGTCTAACCTAATTATGTTCTGAAATATTGGAATTATAGAATCATAAAATTGCTTAGATTGGAAAAGACCTTTAAGATCGTCAAGTCCAACCATTAACCTCAGACTTCCAAGTCCACCACTAAAGTGTGTCCCTAAGCACTTCTTCTACGTCTTCTAAATACCCCCAGGGATAGTGACTTAACCGTATTCCTGGGAAGCCTGTTCCAGGGCTTATCAACCCTTTCCATGGAGAATTTTTTTCTAATACCCAGTCTAAACCTCTCCTGGTGCAACTTGAAGCCATTTTCTCTTGTCAGAGAATCATAGAATGTGCTGGGCTGGCAGGGACCTTTAAAGGTCATCTAGTCCAACTCCCCTGCAGTGAGCAGGGACATATTTAACTAGATCAGGTTTCTCAGAGCCCCATGCAGCCTGACCTTGAATACCTCCAGGGATGGAGCCTCCACTACCTCTCTGGGCAACCTGTTCCAGTATTTCACCACCCTCAGCGTGAAGAACTTCTTCCTGATGCCTAATCTAAGTCCACCCTGCTCTCGTTTAAAACTGTTGCCATTCATTCTGTCGCTACACGCCCTTGTGAACAGTCACTCCCTACCTTTCCTGTAGCCCACTTCAGGCACTGGAAGACTGCTATAAGATCTCCCCAAAAGTCTTCTCCATAGTGAACAACTCCAACCTACCACTTGTTACCTGAGAGAAGAAACTGACCCCCACCTCGCTACAGCATCCTTTCACGTAACTGTAGAGTCATAAGGTATCCCCTCAGCCTTCTTTTCTCCAGGCTAAACAACCTGAGTTCCCTCAGCCGCTCCTCATAAGACTTGTGCTCGAGACCTTTCATCAACTTCGTTGCTCTCCTCTAGACATGCTCCAGCACCTCAATGTCTTTCTTGGAGTGAGGGGCCCAAAACTGAACACAGGATTTGAGGTGTGACCTCACCAGTGCTGAGTACAGGGGGAAAGTGACAATCAAGACAATGGGAAAATACCATGTACTATATAGTTTTCAGTTACTGTTTTGTCGTCTGATCCACAGAGTAAAGAAAGTGAAGTTCAGTCAGTGTATGATAAACCTTTAAAGAAAAAACCTGTCTAGAGTTTCAGCAAGATGTGATAGTCTTCATTTTTATGTATTACTTCTACACTCTCTTACGTACTTGATATGAAGATGCTGCATTTGAATTTGGAGTGATTTCATCTTTGTTGTGGAAATTGCCTAGAAATCTGATGAAACTCGGAAACGGTGATTTACAAGAACAAGAATCTTTTAATAGATTACATATTTCACAAATCCATTGGACGGGAGGAAATACTGGATATAGTGGGTATAGATTTCCAACAAAGACGCGGATTTTCCTCACTCTTTGTCACTTTTTCGGATGTAGCTATCTCTCTTCAAAGTATTTTTATTTTTGAATGTTCTGTCCTAAGCCTAGAGAAGGAATGGCTGGGAAATTATATTATTTGTTCTTTGTTACATTATTTGTCATTTGTTATATCATTTTTTATTTGATATATTATTTGTTCTTCCTACAAGATGTTGTTCAAGAGCCATATGTGTGTTCTCACATGCTATGCTTTACTGCTGGAGATTATCTCTTCTGCCTCAATCCAGTGTCCTTTTTTTTTTTTTTATGATAAGACTGGCCCACGAGGATCTAAGTGTTGGGATCTGAAGCTTTTCACATCAGTATTCACGATTCTTCTTTCTTCCTTGAAGATAGTTTTTATGAGAAAAATCCAGCAACAGCGAGGTCTTTCAGACCTATTTTCAGACTCTTTCTGACAATTGGAGCACGAAAACCAGAGAACTGGGAAGCCAGATCCTGGCTCTCTGTGGCTATGTCTGTACTTTGGGATCCAGGAAACCTTCCCGGTTTCCAATCCTGGGTATTTGTGCTGAGCATGTTGATTCCCTGTATGTCAAAATCTGTCTGTGCAGTTTTATACACACACCCCCTCACACCCACAGACTCCGACACCCACCCCCACACATCCACACATACACCACACACACACCCACCCCCCCTTATCTGGACTGTCTGGGCTTGCAAAAAAGACTGTTTAGGATACGATCTAGATATATCTGGAATTACTTCTTTTTGTTGTTTTCCCTGAATTTAGAGTGAAGTAATCTATCTCTTCATTGGGATACTAAGAGCAATAGCCCATATACACATATGTAAAAAGAATTTCAGATATTTTATGGAGCAGGGAATAATTATATCTGAGATTTTTCTGTATGGCTCTGTTTCAGAAAATTTTAAAGCATTTCCAATTAATATATGTCAAGAGAACAGGGTTCTTAGACACTGAATGGAAAGCATTCTGTTGCCCATAAGAAACATATGCACTGCTGGCAACTGTAGTCATCTTTGGCAGACTTGGATTTTTCTTGTGTAGAAATATTTTCTCTCCTATTCTGTTTTCCTCTGCTGTTGAATATTGGTCTTAGTGGACTTTTCTGCCTACAGATTTTAAAACTGCTACCCAAGAAGCTGACTCCAACTAATAAAACTAAAATAAAAAATAGTAAAAAAAATTAATTCCAGCTTTTTCTTTTGGTGCTTATTTTTGGATGTTTAAATGAATAAATTGCATTGGAGCGTTTCTCTACATTCAGTACTCGGTGCTTACATATTAACAGCTGCACACAGAGTAACCTTTTAAAATTAGGTTTTATTTAATTAAGCTATACACTAGCAACAAATCCTAACCCACTCAATTGTAAATTGTCACAGTTGTGCAGTGTACTTTCTCCTGAAATCTTATTTGCTTGGTTTTCTGCCATAGGGTATATATCTGGAACAAACCAAATTCCCAGGCTTAATGAGAAAGAAACTAAAAGACCTGAAAACCTATTTTGTTTGCTAGTTTGAGCTCATCAGAGAGATTGGCAATATCATGAGTTCTGTTCCCGGGCAAAGTTCATACAGAAAACAGACCCAAGAGACTCTTAAAAGTGTGCTGAGACACAGACTCTGAAACTATCCTACCTGGGAGCAATGTTGTAACAGACTGCACAAAAGATGAAAATAGGAAAGGCCTTCTTCACACTGGGATACGTGTTTTTCTTCTAAGCTTTCCTTTGCAGTTGTACAGAAATAATGAAAACAGAGCACAGAAAGGAAGTACTATAGTACTTCGTAAGGCCACTTCTTTCAGTTTTAAGAATCCTTTTTCCTTCCCTCTGTCGCTGATTAAAACAGACCAAATGGTAGTATGGATGAAATTTATATAGCCACAGCACTGCTGGTTGAGATTTCTGCCAGTGTCATCAACAAAACAACGGCAGAAGTGATAGATTTATTACAATAAATTGAAATAAGGTGAGGATATAATGCTGCTGCCTTCTTGAATATCATGGGAAAAAAAAATCTGCCCAAAGTCCCTGAGCACAAGATTTCTCCTTCATTTCTGGAATGCTAATTTTGAAGTTATTTTCGCATTGCCCACATATGACACAAAAATTTTGTCACTAGCACTTTCTCCCAGTGTCCCATGCTGAATACAGCATACTGAGCTTCTCAGCTACTGCTCTTTCCAGACCAGGAAAATAAACCAGATTTACCTTTAGGGATTATTTTTTATTATTATTATTTAGCTGATCCAAAGCATGATAAACCCAATGAATCATCCTTCCTCCATTAGAATAAGACACTTACTTCTCTTCAAGAATGTCACTCACAAAAAATGTAAACCGACCAAGAAATGGCTGCTCTGTTTAGTTAAGTAAGGTTCAGAAAATTCAAATTAATTAATTTCTTTTGGTTCTGAAGATATCTGTATCATCCTTTAGTTTTAAGTTCTGAGTATACATTGTGTTAGCACTGCAATAGATAATTTAGTAATTTATCTTGATGTATGCATTAATATGACGATATATGTTGACCATCATTTGAGCAGCTTCCTGGGGTTTATTTTATAATTAATACTTGCAGGCTGATGACATTGTGCAGCCTCTGGATTTCAGTTCCTTGCACTTAATGCATTTATTCCTCTACCTTTTTTTTAATTACTTCAGTTGTAGAAATAATTTATTTACTCATAGATAGTTAAATAGCTCCACTGATTATTCCTTTTTTGCATGATCTCTATCTGGATGGCTTAATGCAGTTCTGTCTTATGAGACATTCATCTGAATTCTACTTTTTTTTTTTCTCGAATTTGTATAATTTGCATTACTTGAAAAGAAGATCCTGGTGACTTTATAGCTAGTTTCCTACGACAAAATGTTTAATTAGGAAATTTCTGTGAATCATGTTTCTATTATTTCACTGGGTCAGATTTTAAAAGACAAGGAAATAATAATGTGCTTGTCAACACCATAATTTTAGCTATGCCATTCTCTGATTCTAATAGAATGACTAAACAGAATTGCTTTTACTGCTTAGAAGTAATAAAGTGATTTCCCTTGATTTAAAAGTTGAGTTACTGAAGTATCAAGGTTTCAAGATAGAATAATTCTCTTTCTTTACCGGTTTCTTTTCATAACTTCTCACAACATGACTTCTGCTTCTGAGAGTGTTTCCAAATGAAGAGTAGTACAGTGGTTTTTCTTCACAGATAAGCTGCATTAATGACAGCTTTGCTATGAACACAGATTTGAAACATGTTTTTGTGTGTCACAAAACACCTAGTCAACAGATATCATTACCACAGATAAACCGATTGGAAGAAACTTTTGTTTAGTTCACTATGTGGATGTCAGCAAGTCTCACCTATAATTCACCAGCAGTTTTGTTAAAAGCACGTTTTAAAGTCTCGAGTTTTGTTCCATAAGAAAAATACAATTATATGCATTTCAACAGTAATTTTTCAGATGACAAGTGTACAAACACTCATGCATTTGGGCAAGGCAAGATGATGTTCAGTATTCTGTGCTTTCCTTTCAGGGTGGGTGCAATACCATATCCATGTGGTCCAGTGCAGATGGGTGACCATTCTGTTCACAATCTGACCAATAAGTAAAGCTTAACAGTTAAATAGAATAACTGCATTATGCTCTATTGTGCCCAATACTCAAAGTTGAAAGCTGGCTTTTCATCTGATAAGGCCATAGCACTCTGTTAAGCTCAGGCTATTTCCACTCAGAACACTGCTGCTGCAACAGTAGATCAAGGAGTTTGCATTAAAAAAACCTCAGCTATAATTTATTCCAAACCTTTACCAAAACCATGAAGGATTATATTTACTATTAACAGGATCCTTAGTCAAAGGCATCACCGGTAAAATCAGAGATGTATATTGAGACTAGAGATATCATTGAAAAAAAATTCTTTGTGGAAAGAAAAAAGAGGATTTTTCAGGATCTGTTGTTTTGGGCAAATTATCCAGGTCATGCTGTGAAAAACTAAGACTTCTTGAGCTTTATAAAGAGTTGTGGATTTTCTGGATAGCAGCATAGGTACTACAAGAATCTTGGCAAAGTGCTTATAGTCATGAGAGAACTCACTCTCCAGATAAATATTCCATGGGCAACACATTCCCTAGACTTCAGTTTCAGCATCCTTCTTAAGGTAGTGCATTGTGTAAAGGGATCATTTCATGATAAAGCTGAGTTTTGGTGACAATTCATTTTAACTAGTAGCAGATAAGCTTGAATAGCTTGATGTTTGCAATCCCAGTTTTAGAGCATGTGTATTTTAAAACAAATGCTGTAGACTAGCACTACAAGCTTAAAGAAGCAGAGTAAGAAGTAGCTGATAACAGTACCTAACTTATTTTATGAAGGCCAACAGGAAGAGTGAGAAGATGGTAAGAATATTTATGTAGAAAGCAGGTGGAAGACTTTTTGGTTCAGGCAGGAAACTGTTAGGTTGATTTTCCTGGGACATCAGTGAGAAAACATTGTCCCTGTTTAATTGCCCCTATGCAAACTAGTAGGAGCTTGTGTTCCCTGACTTCTCTCTGTGGTTCTCATTCCTTTGCAAACAAAGAGGTATGTCATAGAATGACCTAAGCTGGAAGGGACCTTAGAGATCATTTTAATCCAGCCTCCCTGCCACCAGGGACGCCACCTTTCGCCTAGATCAGGCAACACATGGGGACCGAATGGGAATCGAACCTGCGACCTTAGGATTGTTAGCACCACGCTCAACTGACTGAGCTAACCGGCCCCCTAATCATGTCAAGCACTATGAAGCTTTTTGTAATGTTCATAGCATTTCTATAAATACATTGCTGTTTTTCTTGAGTTGTCCACTCCCTCAGCCCATTGGAAATCTTTGAGTATCCATTAGAGAGCAAAAGAAATAGCAACTATGAGACAAAAATATTGGCATAAACTATACATGAGTAGATCAAAAACCTTAATAAGACAAAAAGAAAGAAATGGCACTTAAAAGGATATGCCAGTGAAAATCAAAAGACTATGCAGGAGAAGATAAATGTAGACTAGAAAATACATTTCTAGCTAGAGTGGAAAAAATCTTTATAATATCATTCAGGTTAACGGGAACAAAAACCTTCAGCATTTTCTGCATATGAAAGTTTCATCAATTTGCGTGTTGAGATATGACATAATAATAAGGATGTTGGATTTAGAAATTAAAGATTATACTCCAAGGTGCTATTGATAATGGTATTTACATTTTCTAAAGCAAATAAATTATTGGTGCAATTTGCCACTTGCACCAGCTCTTCAAAAGCCTCTTAGTGAAGATACTCAGGGACTTACATTAAGTCAACACTCTGCAGGGGACAAAGCCGATCCTACTGTAGTTAATTATATTGTCCTTTTGATCCTGATTAACAGCAGGAGCAAAAAGGGAAATGGACAGTTTGTGCCAAACTTCTGTAATTCATCTTTCCCACTCTCAATTCATCTTTCCACATGATAATTCTAGTTCTTTCTTCCAGTCATGTTGCTGTGATGGAATATTGCCACAAAGTAGCTGATGAAGTAGCTTCATTTAGTAACTCTGAATAATATTTCATGTATTCTAGAAGACAATTGCATCAATACTACTAGAGAGCTGTAGCCACATTTGTTTAGGTATTGTGTTTCTATTTTCTCCTTGACTAGTCTATCATTTTTGTGAGAGGATGATGTTTGTAGTGCTTTGGATAAAATATATTTGGAGTTTAAACATCATAGCGTATAATACATCTGTTAGAAGTAGTCTCTTGCAGAATAGGTGAAGAGGAAACACACGCATTGAGTGTACAGCTTTAATGAGATTTTATAAAAAATAAGTGAACTAGAAAAATCAATAGTTATTCTCTGAAATAATTTTTTTTTCCAGTAACATTGAACCAATTATGTTGGGTTAATTGTTCTTAGACACCTGCTTAGCTACCTTAGCACACCTTGCAGGGTGAGACTTTACACATGCTGAATATTTAGTAGTCCTGTGAAGGCTTCCATGCTCTCTCTACCCTACCAGGAGGAAATTATTTGATTTCATTGTGATTTTTTTTTTGGTACATAAATTTAATCATGTGTACATTAAATGAATAAATGTGATGGGTCTCGCTTGTATAAAGTCAATGAACTTTTATCATTTCACCAATAACAGTCAACCAGAAGAAATTTATGAAGAATCTCCATGCTACAGTCCATATTTACAAAAAGGCATTGAGAAATTTACTTCTAAAAGGGAGACAGAGTCTGTATATTGGCATAATGTTTGAGATTCTTGAACAAGCGACTGACAAAGGTCCTGTCTATTTTCATCACAGTAACAAATAAACAGTGACTTGCATTTTAGATAATTTTTCTTTACAGTTTCATGCTCATAGGAGATTTTCTTCCTACTGAAGGCTCAGCAGTCAGAGCAAGTCTCTCACTGCAGGTTCAACAGGACATAACAGGGCTCTCTTTTCTGAGGGATTCAAGATTTACTTTTTGCTCTCTGTTGCTGAAGTGTCATTTTGTTAATTACTTCAGCTGCACAGAATTCAGTGCCATGGTCTTGATGAGACAAGATAAGACGTGCAGAATTGATTTTTGAGGCTAACACTCTTTGAATGGCAAGTTTGTGCCTTCCTGAGCATTTCTAAATATGTGCTTTAGTGCTCTTTGAAGGTTGGTCATCTTCAGGGAGTGCCCAGCTCAACAGTTTGAAACTGAGAGACACATTAGACTTAATCTTTTAAAGTGTGATTTATACCTGTGTAAGTCCTGGGGGAAAGATTGTTTCTGTTTTCATATTGGCTTCATGAGCTTTTCTGCCTTCAAGTTTTTAAAAGGATTATATTTTCTAGTGTGTTTGTTTCCTACTGAAAAGTCTTCAGGCTTGGCCTCATAAACGTGTGAATTATTGCTCTGATGATAGCCAAGCTTTCAAGTAGGAAGAAAAGTATCTGCTCTATTCTGTAGATGGCAATTTTCATTTTTTTTTTGGAACATGCATGGACTAGCATATACAGCTTGTATTAATATTATCCTTCAATAATATTAGCTATCTAGGCCATTTTATTAAAAAGATTCTTCTTTCCAAGTTTTCCTGCTGTTACCTTAATTCCCCTGATAATTTTGCATTATGTTCTCCATCCACATTCTTGTATTGCTACACATGACATGCAAAATTAGGTAATTTTTTTTCAGGAATTTTTAACAAATTTTGAACTTTCTTAGCTTTTTGTTGGCTATTCAAGTACTATCTACAGGGACTTGTCATGGGTCAGATATTCTACAAACTGGATTAATGGCTTCTGGTCAGTTCAGCTGCTCACTGCATGAATGCTGAAATTTATTTTATTATTCCTGCAACAAAGCTTCACTGATTTTCATAGACAATAATTACTTCTGCCTGGCACTTCTTCTTGAAGTACAGAAGTTTCTGTAGTTATGTTTACTGTAGCATTTGATACATTTAGAGGGTAAAATCTTTGACAGAAATATTGGCCCACTTTGGGCAACTTGTTCAAGTGTTTCACCACCTTCACTGTAAAAAGTATCTTCCTAATATCTAGACAAAAGCTACCCTTTTTTAGTTTAAAACCATTATCTCTTGTCCTATCACTACAAGCCCTATTAAGAATTCTGTCCCTGTCTTTCTTGTAGCCCCCTTCAGGAAGGCCACTATAAGGTCTCCTCAAAGCCTTTACTTTTCCAAGCTGAAGAGACACAACACTCTCAGCCTGTCCTCATAGCAGAGGTGTTCTAGCCCTCTGATCATCTTCATGGCCCCCCTCTGGATCCTCTCCAACAGGCTCCTGTCCTTCTTTTGTTGGGGGCTCCAGAGCTGGACAGAGTACTCCAGGTGAGGTCTCACCAGAGCAGAGCAGAGGGGCAGAACCAGCTCTCTCAGCCTGTTGGTCACACTGCTTTTAGTGCAGCCCAGGGTGCTCTTGGCCTTCTGGGCTGTGAATGCATATTGTTGGCTCATATCCAACTTTTCATAGACCAGTACCACCAAGTCCTTCTCTACAAGGCTGCTCTCAATCCCCTAGCCTGTATTTGTGCTTGGGATTGCCCTTACACAGGTACAGGATCTTGAACTTGACTTTGTTGAACCTCATGAGGCTCACATGGGCCCACTTCTCTGGCTTGTCCAGGTCCCTCTGAATGGTGTCCTATAACTTGTTATGTCAACTGCACCATTCAGTTTCATGTCTTCTGCAGATCTGCTGAGGATGCACTCAATCCCACTGTCTATGTCATTGCTGATGATGGATGTAGTCTTTATAAGTCATGGATGAAGTGTCTATAGAAATTCTACCATTTGTGAGACAAAAGGAAAAGAGCGCTGGAATACTAACAACACCGGGAGAGAAAAGTTATCGAAAAGAGAAGAAACAAGAAAAAGAAAATACAGCTTAGAACTAAAATTCATTCTTGTTTATCAATAAACTCTATTATTTCTCTATTATGTTCCCAAAATATAAGCAAAAGAGTTTGGAAACTGATTCATATTTTTATTTGTGTTTTTTAATCCCAGTTATCATACACCAAAATGTTGCTATATCTGTTGGTAACAGCTAGCATGGTGTCTCCTACACAAACTGGATGAAGTGATGAAGATATGAAGCAAGCATAGGTAGTCCATATCTTTGAGAGGATCACATGATAGTTGTCCAAAGAAGTAGAGTGTATAAATACGTGCTGAGAAACTGAGAAGTTCTCAGTCTGTGTGAGCAAGGTAACCTTAAATGAACTGGTGTTTGCAAAGAATTACAAAGGTCAGAGTCTACTCTTGCTGGCAATGTTTTTATCGACTATCTGATTACTCTTTTGTTTGCTAAGGCACCAAGTCAATGCCGTATGCCTCTGCCACAGTAGTTGAAGCAGAAGAACATACTGTACTAATAAATAGTAATGTCTGAGCTGCAGACAGAACTGTAATGTTTGAGGAGAAAACAAAATCTACAGACAGAAAAAAGTCTGTGTAGTTTCAGGTAGGATTTAATAGATAGTCGTATTTTTTAACTTGCAAAGCTCAGCATATCATAGAATCATCGAATCATAGAATGGCCTAGGCTGGAAGGGACCTTAGCTATGACTGTATGTCAGGTTGTTGGCTATAGAAAATAATGTACATCTTCAGTTTGTTTCTGTAATACTGAAAGAAACTAAGATGCAGGAAAAATAAACATGAGAGAGTTTCCTAAGCACAAATAAAAGTTATTTCAATAGTGCACTAAACAGCAACTCCTTTACTTGAAGTGGCTTTTGCAGAAATTATCACTGTTAGCTCCGGGTTGTAACTGGAATTTATACTGCTGGATGTCAGCCCTCAGCTTTACAGTGTCACCTCTGTTCTCTGAGATAGTTTTCTCTGAGCTTTTTCTTTTAATTTTCTTTGCCTCACAGAATTAAGAGAGGCAGCAGTATCAACAATGGTGAATTATTTTATGGAGTGCCTTGTTTCATCTGAGCAGCATTCGGATCAAGAGAGGATGGTGTGAGAACAGCTGTAGAAAGTTATTGGAACACTCTGTTCTGTCATCTCACTCAGCACTTTTTCCTCTGACACAATCGAAAAGATACAAACCCCCATCATCCCTTATGTAAGTGTCAGGGTCTAGACTCACGAACATGTAACTGCATGATAAATTATCCTGTGACATCTGTTGCAAAGCATGTGTACGTGTGTTCTCCAGCTTCTTGTCAGCTTTTTTTCAATGAGGGCTAAGTGGGCTCAAGGTAGTTCCTGTTTTTCATGGGATAGTAAAGCAATTTATCAAAGGTAACTTGCCTGTGTATTGAAACTTTATGTGCAACATCTTAATGGTATTTCTTTCAGTATCACATCGAAAATTTATTCCTAATACCTAATCTAAATCTACACTTAGTTTGAAACCATTATCCCTTGTCCTGTTGCTACATGCCCTTGTAAACAGTTCCTCCCCCAGCTTTCCCTGTACCCCCTTCAGGTACTGGAAGGCTGCTGTAAAGTCTCCCTGGAGCCTTCTCTTCTCTGGGATGCATAACCCCAACTCTCTCGGTCTGTCTTAATAGCAGAGATGTTACAACTACCTCATAATCTTTTTGTCCCTCCTCTGGACCTGGTGAAGCAGGTCCATTTCCTTCTTATGCTGAGATCCTCAGAGCTGGACATAGGACTGCAGATGGGATCCCTCAATAGCAGGGCAGAATCACCTCTCTCAACCTGCTGGCCGTGCTTATTTTGATGCAGCCCAGGACGTGATAGGCCTTCTGGGCTGCAAGCGCACATTGCTGGCTCATACTCAGTTTTTCACCCACCAAGATACCAGAATATAAAGTGCCCTTTTTCTCTGCTCTAAACCCATGAAACTGCACAGCAGATCCACCATAATGTCATGTCTCTATTAATGTTTTAATTAATCCCTTGGAAATCAGAATATATCAAATAAGGGAGAACACAAATGTAGTAAAATATATATTATAAAAATAGAAGTGTGACACCTAAGATGCTGGAATACCTTGCCACTAAAATCTAGATAATCACTCCTTGTTTTGTATTTATTGTGCTCCCACATATCAGTTGAACACGAGATGATTTTCTTGTTGAGAGAGGCATATGTTGTCTTTATTCCAGAAACTCTGGCCTTTTAAAGACATAATCTTTTCCACAGATTTGGGCTGCGAGTCTTTACTTACATATATCAAACTCAGCTTAACATGTAAACAATCTTCATATTGATCTAGGCCCACAAATGTGTTTTTACTTCTTTCGTTACAAGCATTGTGTTACACATGCTGAAAGTCCACCCTAGCTGTAACAACCATTTTCAGACTAAGAACAATTTATTACACACTTCTTGGCTCAGCTATAGGAAAGATGTTTTTCTGACTACTTTGCTTCAGCTGTTCCGATAAGTAGTACTTAAAATTTTGAACACAAAATTAGAAAGGAGAGCAACATCATTATGCTTTCTGTGGAGCTGAAGGAAATTAAGTTGTTACCCCTGACTTCATTTAAGTGTCTTTGAAACTTTACTGATAAGTAGCTTTGATGGAGCAATCTGCTATTGAGACCCTGATAGGGACACAAGTTAACAAGATGTTCTAGTATATTAAAGCCAACCTTTGAAATCTAGTATGTAACTTCGAGGCAAAACTATTAATGTAGGAAAAAAAGTAGAAAAAATATAAAGTCACACCACTGCAAAAATAATTATTCATGTCTGAAATGTAGAAACATCTAGTACAAGAAAAAGTCTAAAAGTCTTTTTTGCCTCTAAATACCACAAGTTTATGACTGACAGTGGCAAAGGAATACAGAAAAATTTGGAGTGTTGAGCTGTGTGAAGATTAGTGTTTGGATAGCAGACAGCAGAAAGAGATGAGCTAATACCACCTGTGAGCTTTTAAGCTTGTAGCATAAAAGCATGATCGTTATGACAGCACTAGTACAGTGCTTCCTACTCCTCACATACTAACACTTGCCATCTGAGATTTAGCCTTAAAGAAATTTCAGGAAGCTAATCAAAGGCTAAAGTTGGTCATGAAGTTGTAGAAGAACCCATGGCAGAGACAAGTAAATCCTGATATTATTTTTTTCCTCAGCTCTGACAGGAACTTTTATTATTTTGGTTTTATTTGTCAATTTTTTGCATAAGCATATGTGAATTACCTTTAAAATGTCAAGGTGGGACACTGTCAGTTATGCATCTGAGGCAGCACAGTTGCAAAGCTGTAGTAACCGAATATTTGCCCAAAATGCAAGCAAATGGTTGGACTTAGAGTGTGCCAAAATTCACCTTTCCATGGCTTTGCTGCTAGAGTGATAGATGCCTCATTCACAACTAGTCTGGGTATATTTGGTCACAGTTGTGAAGTTATTCCTCTTTTCTGCTGCCTGACTCTCTTATTTAGCATTTTCATAAAACTCACAAACGCTGAGATCAACTGGCAGTGAAACATCACATCTTGCTCTATTTCATCTGCAATGAGGACCCGATTGAAATGCCTCTATGCAAATGCACGTAGTATGAGGAACAAGCAAGAGGAGTTAGAGGTACGTGCTGATCTGCAGGGCTGTGATATCATTGGCATCACAGAGACATGGTGCGATGACACCTATGGCTGGAGTATGGAAATGGAAGGATATCGGCTGTTTAGGAGGGACAAACAGAGAAGAAGGGGAGAAGATGTTGCCCTGTAAGTCAGTGACATGTTGGAGTCCACAGAACTCTGGGGATGGATGAGGAAATGACTGAGACTTTATGGGTCAGAATTAAAAGGAAAGCACGAGCAGGTGACATTGTGATGGGCATCTGCTACAGGTCATCTGACCAACATAACCAATTGGATGAGGTTCTGTATAGACAGATAGAAGCGGACTCACCTTCTTGGTGGAACACTTCTTAATTCCCTTGAGGTGTTCTGTGTTTGTTTCCCCATCAGCTCCTACTACCTCAGGATCTCCTGATTCGTCTCTGTATGACTTTAACTGTGCTGTCGTGTCCCCAGCTCACCTCACAGTAAATAATGGAAGGCCTTTATTAGTACCCTGTCCCTTTAACTCTGATGTGTCATCCCATAGTTTGTCACAGACAAGCCTAATTTTGTTATCTCTCTCCCCCTTCACAACTAGTTTAAAGCTCTGTCGATCAGCCCTGAAATCTCTTGGGCAAAGACCCTATTCCCTCCTTGGGAAAGATGGGAAAGATTGCCTACAGGGATGAAGGATGAACAATGAGCTCCTAGACACTCTCAAATGCAAAAAGGTAATCTATAGGGCATGGAAGAGAGGGCAGGCAACCTGCTGGGATTACAGAGAAGTTGACTGAGTAGCCAGGGATCAGATTAGGAAAGAAGCGCTGTTGGAATTATATCTCACTAGGGATGTCAAGGACAATAAGAAAGGTTTCTATAGATATGTCAGTGACAAAAGGAAGACTAGGGAAAATGTAAGACCACTCCAGAAGGAAACAGGGGAGGTGGTCACGCAGGATATTGAAAAGACTGAGGTGCTCAGTGACATTTTTGCCTCAGTCTTCACTAGCAAGGACTCCAGCCCCAGTTCCAAAGAGGATAGGCAGAGATTGGGGTGTTGAGAAACTGCCTACTGTGAGTGAAGATCAGGTTGAGAACCATCCAAAGAACCTGAAGTTGCACATGTCCATGGGACCTGATGAGATCCTTGCATGGGTCCTTGAGGGAAAAGGCAGATAAAGTTACTAAGCCTCTTTCCATCACATTTGAAAAATCGTGGCAGTCTGGAGAGTTTCCCATTGACTGGAAAAGAGGAAACATAACCCCCATCTTCAAAAAAGGGAAAAGGGAAGACCTGAGGAACTACAGGCCCATCACTCTCACCTCTGTGCCTGGCAAGATCATGGAGGAGATCCTCCTTGAAAAACTGCTAGGGCACACGGATATAGAGGTGATCAGTGGCAGCCAACATGGCTTCACCAAAGGCAAATCGTGTCTGACAATTTACTGGCCTTCTATGGTGATGTTACAGCATCAGTGGATAAGGGAAGTGCAACTGATGTCATCTACCTGGACATGTACAAAGCATTTGACACTGCCCTACAACATCCTGGTCTCTAAACTGAAAGACCATGGGTTTGATGGATGGACCACGTGATCGATAAGGAATTGGCTAGATGGTTGCACTCAAAGAGTTGAGATCAATGGCTTAATGTCCAAGTAGAGACTAGTGATCAGTGGTATCCCTCAAGGAACAGTACTGGGACCAGTGCTATTTAATATCTTTGTTAGCAACATGGACAGTGGGATTGAGTGCACCCTCAGCAAGTTTGCCAATGACACACGAGTGGAAGATAGGACAGCTAGAATGGGGGGCGTATACGGAAGCTATCTGAGCAGCAAGAGACCTAGTTAGAAAAGCTAAAGCTCAGTTAGAATTAAATCTAGCCAGGGAGGGCAAGGGAAACAGCAAAAGTTTCTACAGGTATATTAATGGCAAGAAAAAGACCAGGAAAGGTCTGGGCCCCCTCAGAAGGGAAACAGGTGAACTGGTGACAAGTGATTTGGAAAAGGCTGTGATTCTGAACGATTTCTTTTCCTCTGTCTTCACTTACAAGGGCTCTGGCCACACTCCTGGAGTCACAGAAGACAATGGCAGGGGTTGGATGAAAGAACTGCCAATTGTAAGTGAGGATCAGGTTGGTGACAATGAACTTGAAAGTGTGCAAGTCCATGGGACCCAATGGGATACACCCATGGGTACAGAGGGAACTGGCAGATGAGGTTGCTAAACCTCTCTCTGTCTTATTCCAAAAGTCATTGCATTCCGGTGAAGTCCCCACTGACTGGAAAAGGGGAAATATAATCCCTATTTTCAAAAAGGGTAAGAAGGATGAACTGGGGAACTATAGGCCGGTCAGTCTCACTGGTAAGATTATGGAGCAGATTCTTCTGGAGGCACTGCTGAGGCACAAGAAAAATGAAGAGATGATTTGGTACAGTCAACATGGCTTCATCAAGGGAAAATCATGCCTGACAAATCTGGTGGCCTTCTATGAGAAGATCACAACATCAATAGACAAGGGAAGAGAAACTGATGTCATTTACTTTGACCTGAGCAAAGCCTTTGACACTGTCCCGCATGACATCCTGGTCTCCAAGCTGAAAAAATATGGGACTGATGGATGGGCAATTAGGTGGATGAAGAACTGACTTGACGGCTGCACCCAAAGAGTGGCTGTCAATGGGTCCATGTCCAAGTGGAAGCCAGTGACAAGTGGAGAACCTCAAGGATCAGTACTGGGATCAGTCTTGTTTAACATCTTTGTCAGCGACATGGACAGCGGCACTGAGTGCACCTTCAACAAGTTTGCCGACAACACCAAGCTGTGTGGGGTGATTGACACCCTGGAGGGTAGGGATGCCATCCAGAGGGACCTCTTTTTTTTTGCCCAGGCCAACCTCATGAAGTGCAACAAGACCAAGTGCAAGGTCCTCCATCTGGGTCGGGACAATCCCAAGAAATGATATAGGCTGGGCAGTGACTGGCTTGAGAGTAGCCCTGAAGAGAAGGACTTGGGGGTTCTTGTGGTTGAGAAGCTCAACATGAGACGTCAGTGTGCACTTGCAGCCCAGAAAGCCAATTGTGTCCTGGGCTGCATCAAGAGGTGCGTGGCCAGCAGGTCAAGGGAGGTGGTTCTCCCCCTCTACTCTACTCTTATGAGACCCCACCTGGCGTACTGCATCCAGTGGAAAAGATATGGAGCGTGTCCAGGGAAGGGCCACGAGGATGATTAGAGGGTGGTGAGACACTGGAATAGGTTGCCCAGAGAGGTGGTAGAAGATCCATCCCTGG
>NW_009724293.1:10244-20069 GCF_000703405.1 Apaloderma vittatum | reverse complement strand
GGGGGTTGGAACTAGATGATCTTGAAGGTCCATTCCAATCCTGTCAATTCTATGACACCAAACTGTGTGGAGTGGTCAACATGGTGGAAGGAATGGATGCCATCCAGAGGGACCTTGACAGGCTTGAGACGTGGCCCTGTGCCAGCCTCATGAAGTTCAACAAGGCCTGCACCTGGGTCAGGGCAATCCTAAGCACAAATACAGCCTGGGCAGAGAGCAGATTGGGAGCAGCCCTGAGGAGAAGGACTTGGCAGTTGGTTGATAAGATGCTCGACATGAGCCAGCACTGTACACTTGCAGCCCAAAAAGTGATCTGTCTCCTGGGCTGCATCAAAAGGAGTGTGAGCAGCAGGTCGAGGGAGGACCTCTATTCTGCTCTGGTGAGGCCCCACCTGGAGAACTGCGTCGAGTTCTGAAGCCCACAGTACAAAAAAGACATAGATCTGCTGGAGCAGGTCCAGAGAAGGGCCACGAAGATGATTAGAGCGCTGGAGCACCTCTCCTATAAAGACAGACTGAGAGAGTTTGTGTTACTCAGCTTAGAAAAGAGAAGGTGTGACCTAATAGCAGCCTTCTAGTACATGAAGGGGGCTTACAGGAAAGCTGGAGAAGGGCCTGTAGTGATAGGAAAAGGGGCAATGGCCTGAAACTGAAAGAGGGTACATTTAGATTAGATATTAGGAAGAAAATCTTCACCATGAGGCTGATAAAGCACTGGAACAGGTTTTCCAAGGAAGTCGTGGATGTCCCATCCCTGGAAGTGTTCAAGGCCAGGTTGGATGGGGCTTTGAGCAAGCTGGGCTAGTGGGAGAGAGGTGTTCTTGGAAACAGCAGGGGGTTGGAACTAGATGATCTTCCAACCTTAACCATTCTATGATTCGCTGTTTCTGTGAAAGCACTTCATCATTGTCCTTCATCTCAAAAGTTGTCTGGAGCTCCACTTCCAGTGAGTTTGTTCCTCTGAAGGAAAATCTATCTCCAAAAAATGCAACTTCTAATAACCAAGTAAGACCCCAATGTGGATCACAGAGAAAGCCATTGTAAGTAAATTTTGCTATTCCAAGAGTGGGTGCTGAGGGTGAAAGTGCATTGATTTTGAGAATGCCCAGTGAAAAATCACCATGGCTGCTCATGGTTCAATTATTATCTTTCTTCCTTTCACTAAGGATCAAAGGGAAGAAATGACGAGGTGACCTGCCCAGTGGATGAGGGCAAGGTTGTGGATGTTTTCTGCTTTGACTACGGTAAAGCCTTCGACACTGTCTCCCACAGCATTCTGCTAGAGAAGCTGGCAGCTCATGGCTTAGACAGGTGTACTCTTCACTGTGTAAAAATACGACTGGACGGCTGAGCCCAGAGATTGGCGGTGAATAGCATTAAATCCAGTTGGTGGCCAGTCACAAGTGATGTTCCCCAGGTCTCACTTTTGGGACCAATCTTGATTAGTATATTTATCGATGAACTGGATAAGGGGATTGAGTGCACACTCAATAAGTTCACACCAAATCGAGCTGGAGTGTTGATCTGCTGGAGGGTAGGGAGGCTCTGCAGAGAGATCCAGACAGACTGGATGGATGGGCTAAGGGCAATCGTATGAGGTTCAAGAAGGCCAAGTGCCTGGTTCTGCACTTGGGCCACAACAACCCCAGCAGCAGTGCTACAGGGCTGGGAAGGAGTGGCTGGAGAGCTGCCCGGCAGAAAAGGCCCTGAGGATATTGGTGGCCAGCCGGCTGAACATGAGCCAGCAGTGTACCCAGGTGGCCAAGAAGGCCAATGGCGTCCTGGCCTGTGTCAAAAATAGCGTGGCCAGCACGGGTAGGGAAGTGATCATGTCCCTGTACTTGGCACTTGTGGTGAGGCCGCAGCTTTAGTACTGTGTTCAGTTTTGGGTGCCACAGTAAAAGAAAGACATTGAGGTGCTGGAGTGGGTCCAGAGAAGAGCAATGAAGCTGGTGAGGGGTCTAGAGAACATGTCTAACAAGAAGTGGCTGAGGGAACCTGGATTGTTTAGTCTGGACAATAGGAGACTGAGGGGAGATCTTATTGCACTCTACAACTACGTGAAAGTGAGGTGGGTGTCAGTCTCTTCTCTCATGTTACTAGCAATAGGATAAGAGGAAATGGGCTCAAGTTGCATCGGCAGAGGTTAAGATTGGATATTAGGAAAAAACGCTTCTGAAAGAGTGGTAAAGCATTGGAAAAGTCTGTCCAGGGCACTGGTGGAGTCACCCTCTCTGGAGGTGCTCAAAAAACATGTAGACATAGCACTTCAGGACATGCTTTAGTAGTCATAGTAGTGTTGGGTTGGTGGTTGGACATTATGATCTTAGAGGTCTTTTCCAACCTTAATGATTCTATGATCCTATGATTCTACGATTCTAAGCTAAGTGTTTCATTACCTGAATATACTTTCATTGGAGTTGCCCATAACCTGTCCAATAGCTACCAATCACTCACAGCGTCTGTTGGCTTCAGCTGTACTGGCTTGTCAGTGTCTATGAAATCAGACTCTGCAGTCACACAGTATCACTTTAATCTTTTCTTGCCCACCTCGCAGGAAGAATACTTTAATATCTCCACAGTTCACATATAAGTATTTCAAACTCTTCTGGTTTGGCTTCAGATCAAAGAAACCTATGTTTGGTTTATAAGAAGAGTTTTAGATAGATAAATTTTCTCATGTTGAAAGCTATTTACTGAACAGAAAATTCCATATTACCTATACTCTTCTGATTTTATTCCAGATTTTTTATTTTCTCAATTTAAACTTCATGTTCGGTTCATTACTGTTATCAAAATGGAACAATTCCAGTCCCTGTGTTTGCAGAATTTCCTTAAAAAGATAACATAAGCTAAATATTTGGTTAAATAAGAAATTCAATTACTGAAAAAAATGTGTGCTGAATCTACATAGTAGCCAGGGATGAGATTGTCTTCATCCACTGTGCTAGCCTGCGCCTGTATACATTTTACTTTTAAGTCTCTGAACTTCTTCTTTAAGCATGTTTTATATAAAGGATTGAGGAGCAGGGAGGAAGAATCACCGGTTTTCACTTGACTATTAGAAAATATTGGAAATCCTTTTCTTCTGACTGCGGTATTATAAATTTGGGGGCCTGCTTATTTCATTTTCCCCCACACATCAGCATTACAAAACCACCGGTAAACTGATGGCTTTTTTTTCTCCCAGGTGAATACATAGTTACGGAAGACCTGGCAAATTGTCTTCTCTAATGAAGTGCCATTGGAAAATATAGTTTTGATTTGGTACAGCTTGGTCAGTTATCAGTCATGGTTCCTCCATGAATGTTTGCCAGTGTGACTATGCATTAACTTACCCTGTGTTCTTCTAGCAGAATGTTTTGGTTCAGAGCATGAATTGCTTGAGTCTGAAAGTGTTAACATAAAATGTTTAAAAACGAACAAGAAGCTTTTTGAAAATGACCTTTTCCCACAAAACGTTTTGGTTTAGATGAATAAACATTTCCAATGAAAACATGTTTCACCAAAAAGAAATTACTTCCAGCCAGCTATATGCATCCAGTACTGCCAGTATTAAGCATTTTAAAAATCATCACTTGGAATCTCAGCAAATCTCTAGAAGTTTAGTACATCTGGGATTCATTTCATTTTCTTTTTGGTGCACCTGGGTCAGATTTTTACGCTTCCCTCTATTATCATAGGGATTAAGGACTTAGTAACACAAAAGCAAATAAAGAGGTTCCCACCTTATGAAATACAGTATTACAGGTCTTGTGATAACATCTGCATAATGTGCTGGTAGTGCTCTTATGCTCTCCATGCTTCTCACTTGTTGCTCTGTGCTCATCTCAGGGACAGAGCAGTGAGGAGCAGGCCTCCAGGGGTGCAGGAGGACCAGGAGAGACCTGGAAGTCATGTAGTCCAGTGGCAAAATCAATGGAGGCCTCATGGGGTGGACAGATACAGAACACCACAGTGTGTAGAGGAGTTGAACGGGTGAGAAGATCCCAGGATATTGCTGATTTGGAGCTTGATGAGGAGAAATCATTATAAGTAGGGCTTAAAAAAAAAAAAGGCTTGAAGGAGGAAAGGGAGTATCCTCCAAATGGCTAGAATCGCTTCTATTAATTTTGCTAATATTTGTTTCAGTCATATCTAAGAATTACATTGCAAGTTTTAGTGGAATTACTAATTTGTTTGAGACAGAGAAAAATAGAGAGAAAAAGATATAGTTCAGGAAAAAAAAAAAGGCACAAAATACTAAATGTAATCCCAAACCTCGGTTTTTCTAGATGTCTGACACTTCCAAAAAGATTTGTATGATTTGTTTTATTATATTTTATCTGACCTGTGATTTTTAATTTAGGAGGTAGGCAGTACACCAACCTGTGCTTATGTTATGCATCCCATAAATACATTAATACATTATTTAACTCTCAAGTGTGACTAATGTTCTGTGATTGTTTTTGAGATGTCTGTCCTGTGAGACAGTGATGATTGTATAAGTGTATCCGAGTGCTTTTGACCTGGTGAAGCCCTGACTATACTGACAGTTCTAAAGGAAAAATAAAATAGAGCAGACTCTGTATGTCACCTGCCAGTTTCTTTCTTCTGCCTATGATGTGGAAATCATATTTTTCTGTTGGCTGATCATATTTGTCATGAAAGAATATTGCTATTACTGTGAAGATTGTTTATAGAATAACAGAAGTAAATAAATAAACTTATGTCTCTGCAATTTAAAGAGGTGTATTTTTTTTTCTAGGTAGCTGGAGCTCTTTAGACTTCTTTTTCTAAAGGAATGCATGTTTACTGTAAGGCTATGAACACCACAGAGTTGCAAAAGGGTAGGATTTTGGCCCTGAATCCCAAATCAACGGCAACCAGAAAACAATTTGTAAAATATTCTGCCATCTAAAGGAGTGATTTAATTGGGAACACTTGAGTATATTTGCAGACATGGTCTAACCTTAATTTTTAAGTCTGCACAGCTAGGGTTTTCTAGGCTGCCTGCATTCTGCACTACTTCTGTGAGGTTACAGCTGCACCCTCTTGTTGGCTAAGCTGACTTGTGTGGGTGACACCAAGCTTAATGAGCACAAAACTCAGTAATGGTTTACCTAAAAAAAATAATTCTGTTTTAAGATGTGACCAGATAACAGAATTCTGGCCCACAAAACACTTTGATGAATAAGTGTAAAGGATACCAGATGGCTTAGTATGAGAAAATTAATGCTGCTTTTCTAATTGTAGTAGTTCTAGATGTATCTAGGCACATCATGTGAGCTGTGAGCTTCATTTTGGTGGGCTTCAATGTTTTTCAAATATACGCTGAGAGGGTTTCTGTTGCAAAGGTCTTCAGTCAAAATAGAGAAGGAAATCCTGGGTATAGAATTTTGGAAATCAATGTTTGAAACAAGAATAAAACCCATCACCCTTGTTTATGAAGACATGAATTGCAAAGTCACACCAGATCTCTAGTATAGACTCTACCATAACAAGTTTTTAGCCTTGTAGCATTGTCGATAATTGTCAGTAGGTGATTTTAAAAAAAAAAAAAAACCAAACCATTGAAGTTTTTGTACATCAAGTTTTTGAAGAACTGCATATTTTGCTTTTCAGAATTGTAATTTTTCAAAGGAAAGTAGGAATAGGCTGTTATGATAAGAATAATTCATCATTCTGTTTGCATTATATCTACAGTATGGATGACAATATAAATCTTGAATTCCTTCCTTCCTTGAAATACATTTTAAAGTCTTATAGACTTATGAGACTGGCATTTGGCATTTAGGCTTTCATTAAAACCACAATGCTAAATTTGATACTAGTCTCTCAAACAGGGAATGTATTTTTTTAGTGAAATACTTCAAGCAAGATCCTGAATATACCTGTGTAACGGGTTTTTTTCAGACATACAGAAATGTGACCACCTAAGTTTCTGATGAGCAAGATCAAAATGGAAAGGAAATTCACCAGTGGACAGTGGGAAAAAAACCTCAAAGACCAAAAGAAGATAAATTGGACCCTATAAATAAATACACTTTAAACTAATCTTTTCTTAACCTTGAAAGAACTAGATTGAAATCCCATAAGCTCTATGGCACACAAACTCCTTGCCATAGGCAAAACTGAGGCTTAATATACAGCCAAACACTGATCAGTGAAAACATGTCTCTTCTCCGTGATCACTTCAACCTATGGAATCCCAAACGCCTATCTCTAGAAGTCACTCTAGCCCCTGAGCAGAAGAGGTTTGCACATTCTTCCCGTTAAAGCTTCTCTGCATGAAAAGATCTAAAAAAGTTAGTAGATTAATTTAAAAGGCAGATAGCGTATCAATGTGTCTTGCTCTCCTAATGGCATATTTTTCAGCTGGTTTACATGGATAGGTCTCCATTTCCTGTTGAAAACATGTAGTTTATTTGAAGAGTGTTTGAATAAAATGCATAAGCAGAGCCTGAAGTAAGAATCTGGGCTGGGTTCCTACACAGAGGCTGGCTTAGGATCAATTTGTCGGTATGAGTTATATTCCTCTTTTTTTTTAATTTTTTTTTCTTCCAGCTCCTAATTAGAACTGCTTGCACTGGATTTCTGTTGAAAGCCAAATGTCACATGCATGACACGTTAAACGCTAAATGCTCTACAAATATGTTCCACTTTTAATAGCAGTTACTGAAGTATGACCTCGGTTCCCAGGAAAACTCATCTGTCATATTTGCTAGGGGTATCCAGGAAGATGATAGATCCTAAGGAGTCAGAGTTTCCAGAAACCACACCCTTCATACTGACCACCTCAAAGTCAAGGGCAACTACATTTCCAGCTGTGTACGACACAGAAGAATCTTACAGCCTCAGCTTAATTAGTAACACACCAGTCCCATCGACTGGTCTTCTGTACTGCTCTGCTCTGACACATTTTACAAACTGTTCAGTTTATTCAACTCAACAACAACAAACCTTTTCTTTTGTTTGCTGTTCTTATGCCATTTTGACCACAAATTGCGTAGGAGGGTCTTCTGCTGCCTTATAACAACACGAACAATGATCTAAGCAGTGCCAAGTTCTCTTCACCTTTTCCTGGGAAAATACTGAATATGTTGTCAACATCATGTTTTATAAGGGCTTCTGATAAACCGTTGCATGCCTGTACTAGAGCAGGTGGATTGAAGAATTGTAGAATCATAGAATGGCCTAGGCTGGAAGGGACTTTAGAGATCATTTAATCCAATCTCCCTGTCATGGGCAGGGACACCTTTCAACTAGATTAGGCAAGACATGGGGAAGAAGATTGTTTTGTGCTTGAGTACAGGGCATGGGAGTCATAACAGCTTGGAGTTCATGGGGAAATTCCACTACTTGACCACATGTCTTGGTTAAAGGCATTTCACATGGCCTGGTAGAAGGTACTCTTATACCTAAGAAGCACAGCCAGTCTCTGCCTTTTTTCTGATAGGTCTCAGGAAAAAAAAAAAGAAAAGAAAAGAAGAAAAAGAGAAAAGAAAAAAAACAATAAAACCAAAACCCACATAACACTTTCTGGGGCCTCATGGATAACATCTTTCATAAATGAAATGGCAAGGCCAGAAATGTTGTCAAAATGTTGTTGAATGGCATCATGCAATCTAGAGGGTCAAAAATGTAAAATCTGCTCTCGGTCATCTCAGAGAGAAACAAAAGTTCTGGTATTCTTCTCACCCTGTAACTATATTATACTACACCTGTGAAGACAGGACTGTCATTACTAGAGATTTGCAAATCAGCTTCTGGTTTGGAAGTAATAACCTTTGTCGAAAGATTTGGGCGGCAAGGGTGGGAGAAGCCTTTAGATTAGGTGACTAGGAGAAGGAAATAAAAATAATAAGAAGGCACTGAAACCATTCATATAAATTAATGGATGATCTCAAGATGTTAACTGGGGATGATTGAGTCACGTTGTTTCAAATGAGGCACACACGAAATGAGTGATGAGGTTAACACTTCCACAAAATCAACAAAATGTTCCAACTTATCCTAGCAACCCTAAGTAAATTTCTGGGTAAATTGTACTATCTCAGCAGGTCTGGCACCTGCTATGCTGAATGTTGTTTTCATATGCAAATCACATGCATACACAGTATTTCAGCCTTTTTCTTTCCACAAGCATCCACACACTGTTTTGTGCAGGGTTCCTACCATGCTTTTCTTCAATAACTAAATGCATCTTAGGCAAAACTTTGAAAGTTTGTTTACACTTTATTTAGCCTGATTTGTTTACTTGCTTCTGCTTGTAAATATTTAGGATCTTTGATTTAAGTTTTCAACTTGTGCAACAGATCATTTTTGATGTTTCATAGGCCAGAGCTCAGAATGAAGAATGTTTTCTACAGCATTCTCCTTCGTGATTTATTTCTACCCTTTTTAGCACAGAAGATGACCTATGAAGGTAAAATATCAGATAAAGAGGAAAACAGAGTTACAGGGCTGATTCCTGGGATTTTATCAGGCCAGGGATGCTACTTCAACGTGATACTAAATTGACACTAAAAGTAATTAACATATTTTGGCTTAACTTTTTTAACTTCTCCTTCATGTCTCCAAATTTTTGAGAAATGGCATTTCCCCAAAGTATCTTCCTTTCTCATTCTGCCTCCAAGACTTGTGGTTTTCATATCCTCTTTAAAACCTTTTTATTGTCCTAAAATTATTTTTTTCTCTTCCCAGTTGTAACTCACTACTGATGATCAGGATAATATTTTTGAGATAGTATGTTCAGGCTTTTTTACCTTACTGCTTACTTTTCTGTTATCTGTGGTTTATTTATGGTCTCTAGTCCAAAGGGATATAGTTATCACAGTGCAGAGCACAGCAGGTGTCTGGTCTCTAAAAGTATGCTCCGTATCTCTCTGTTTGGCTTTCAGTCTCTGTAAACAGCCTGTAAAAGGATTAAGAAGTTTACAAAAGGCACTGAAAAGAACAAACACCAGATAAGTAGTTACCAGATGAAGTTCAGGGAAAAAAAACAGTGTTCATTTAGTTTTATATTTCTGGGTCATAAGCCCTTTACTGTGATATTCATGGGGATACTCTCTTCACTAAGGAGTCCTCCTCCACTGTTCCTATGTCACTTTTGCGAAGTGAGGAAGAAACAGTGCTGTATTCCAGAACTGGGTGATGATTATGCTTTCTTGATCCAGGTTGCGTACAAACCATATTGGCATTTCTGGACTTTGAACTACACTGAAGTTAAACGAATCAAGAGGGAGAGTTTTGCTTTCTTTCTTGAAGCTTAGGTAGATCCCTTTCTTTATTTCACAGAGCATTAATAGAGATTTTGTATATTAACTAGAACAAGAATAGAACTCCAGCTCTCCCATCTCTCAGGAAAGCGCTCTAGCAACTAGATCATGAAGTTGTGAATTATTTTACCATTTCCAGCGAATATTTTCTAAATCCACACAAAGTGAAATAGCTCTGAAAGGACAGAATGGACTTCCATTCCTGCACCAACAATCTGAGGTTTTCTTTCAGAGGGTAGAACATGTATGTTTAGATTTATCCTGGAAGACAACTAACTAAATCCACATCTCCTGCTTTCTGCACATTGGTCCAATCTTTGAGTAAAGTGAAAAGAGCAAGCAAGGGTTTCTTTAACCTGGTCTGACAGACGCACATTATTGAACCTTGGGAAAACCAAAGTATAGAAATCTCTTTCTCAAGAATCATAGCTAGGATTAATTCTGGGAAAAGTTTTAAGTCATTGAAAGAAAACCAGTCACTTCCAGCCATGTTCTGAATAAGACTTTAGGAATATCAATGTTCAACTGAGACATCAGTTAAGTCAAGCAGTCCCTTCCAATTGTG
>NW_009724293.1:0-10213 GCF_000703405.1 Apaloderma vittatum | reverse complement strand
CTGAGCTGTGTTGTGCAGGGACTGCAAAGTCTGTAATTTCAGCAGCCTCCAAACAGAAAAACCCTAAATATTAGGAGATAAATTGGTTAGTTCATGCCTCTCTTGGATTTATTACTGTAGTGTCCTTGCAAATTGCAAGATGATACTCATTCATGGCAATGGTAGATGTTTAATATCAGGACCAAGAGAATCAAAATAAAAATATTTCTATAAATCAAATTCCCTGGAGTTAGTGTAAACCTTGCTGAAATCACTGCAGTGGTCTCAAAACATCTGTTCCACTCTGAGAATACCATGTACCTTGCTGATATTCCTCTCTGCACTGTGTTTTTATTTAAACAAGATTTGTATCATTTGCTTCCAGCTGCCCTATTTCATCCTCTTTTAATGGTTTTATTTTTGTTAGGTTGAGAAATACTTAGTGTTTAAAGCCAAAGATTCCTAATTTCTGATCTGTAGAGATATTTCTTCATGTTTGTATTCTGGTATTTAATTATTTGTGTAGATCTGAGAAATCTGAGACTGGTAAAATACAAATACTGGTTTGAGGTGAGGGATTTGTGTGTGTGTTTCTTTTCTGTGTTTATTTTTTTATTTCTTACTAATTCAGGAAGCACTAAGAATGTAATTTCATATGTAAACATTCAGTAGTCTTAAAACATAGACTCTCAAAACAAGTAAGAAACCCAAATTTCTAAAATATTGAGCAATAATACATTCTTCAAAGAAAATTCAGGACGAACAGCAGAATCTATCCAATTCTGAAGCTTTTTTCTCTCTCCTTGTAAAGGAATATCTGACACCATAACAGCTACCTATACATGTTTCAATACTGACAAGAACAAGGCTAAAGTTTATTTAAATTAATCATGATTTTTCCATTGACTTCAAGGGTTTCTTGATTTCATCCCAAGGAAGGTTAACAATTAAATCCTTAAGCATGTTTTAACAAGAATAAGTTAGGAAAGAAGAAAACATTGTAGACTATCAAGAAATGCATTTAGAATTTCTGAGGTCTGTTGTGATAATGACTATTAAAACAAATTGTGATATACTCATTGGTAAGAGAGAAATGACTAGTAAATATTATTTGCAGGCAAGGAGGAAACCAGAGAAGCTTAAGGAACTTGAACATACATAGGTCTATGGGACCTGATAAAGTGCATCCCAGAGTCCTGAAGGAATAGGCTGATGGACTTGCCAAGCCACTCTCTATGATATTTCAAGAGTCATGGCAGTCAGGTGAAGCCCCTGTGGAATGAAAGAAAGGAAACACTACACCCATTTTTAAAAAGGGTAGAAAGGAGGACCCTAGGAGCTACTGACTGGTCAGCCTTAGCCTCTGTGCCTGGGAAGATCATGGAACAGATCCTCCTAGAGGCTCTGCTAAGTCACATGGAGGACAGGGAGGCGTCATGGTTCAAGGTGACTGGGACAAAAATACGTGCTGTCTGCAGCTCACTTCTCCTTCTACAACTATTTCCACAGTGATGAGGAGGGAGACAATGTAATTAAAAAGGCTCAAGGGTTTGAGATTAAGGATAGGGAGGGTAATAATCTGCTGTTTAAGATGACAAGTAAAGAAGCAGAGCGACGTGGGGAGAAAAATATAGATTTAATTCACTGCCACCGTTTACAAAGTAGGATAGTGAGAGGAATACCTCAATAAATACGACCCAATCTTAAATACACTTTGCTGCCCTGCCCACCCCGTTTTCCTGACTACCTCCTTTCACTCCCCATCAGTGCAAAGACGAGGGTGCAGAGGACGGGGTGCGCTCCATCTGGCCATTAATCGTTGTCCATGGCAGCTCCTTCTTGAGAAATAGGGCTCCTCACAATCTCTCCTTCATGCCATATGGTGTCCACTTCACAGGAGCAATCCTCTTCCTCTTCATGAGTCCATTGGGGCCACAGGTCACTTCGGGTGCATCCTTCACTGATGCTCGGTCTTTCTCTTACATGGGGCTCTGCACGTACCAATGCATCCTGGACATTCTCACCATCATCAGTCCCCCAACAGGCAGGCAATCACATTCCAGCCATCTCAACAATCATAGCCTTCAGGGAAAGGTCCCGCTCTGGCAGCCTTCTTCCTCTCCTTCTCCTTCAGGACACTTCTTCCCTCTTTCCTCTCAGGGCAACATTCCTTTGTTCTACTCTCACCTCCCCCTTCTCCAACAGAAAAAAACGCCCCAACATTAAAGACAGGCAGCTCAACACAAGCCAAAACCAAAATAGAGAGAAAGAACAATGAGGTCTCCTCTTAAATACCTTGATGGCAGAGGCACTGATAGGCCTGGCCCTGGCCAGAGGCAGGTCCAACTCCTTCCTGAGGGTTGGGGAGGCCCTCAAAGTTTCGCATGAGTCTACTCCTGCTTTTACAAGAAAATCCATCAGACTCAAACCCATAACAGGAGGTGGTTCAAGACAGTAGCATGGCTTCACCAAGGGCAAGTACTGCCTGACCATCCTAGTAGCTTTCTACAACGGATTGGTAGCTGCCAATCACAGTACAAGCAATTCCTTGCCAAAAGGCACACATGGACTCATTGATTGTGTTGCAAACCAGAAGGCATATATTAGCAAGTCAGGCAGCTGATGTCAGTACAGGTTATATTTCAACCCATCACAAAGTCTTTTTAGTTTGTGCTGCCTTTCAGCACTCAGGCCAAAGAAATGGAAGAAAGGAAATGTCTTTTTAGTTTGTGCTGCCTTTCAGCACTCAGGCCAAAGAAATGGAAGAAAGGAAATGTCACCAAAATTGGGAATAAAACCTCTTAACATCAATGTAGTATTAAAAGGCAGGCATTCTTTATCGCATCGCTGGATGCATGGGGGATCATCCCACCTATCATGCATGTCCTATAGCACATACATATTCACTGCATTTCCTGGAATAGTCATACATATTTAAATTAATTCCCCAAAATAATTATCATGAGCTCAACACTCGTTGTGCATGCTCATTAGCCTTTCCAAGGATCTTCAGTGGTCTTCTGAGACCCCTGGTGGTCTTCCCATGGTCATCCTTTTGGCACACTCTTGGGCTCCTTTGCCATATGTGGGTGTCTTTGGGCTCACAGCATACAGGTCTTGGTCAACTGGTCCACAAATTCTTGTTTCCTTAACATATATAACTACAGCTCATCGTTTTTAACTCTCTCACGTTCTCTGTTCTTATGATTATTTTGGTCTTATATTGCCTCAATAATCCTATTGATTCTGTATCAGAAACTTGATGGTATGCAGGGTCATTTGCAGAAGAAGGAAGGGGAAGCAGAAGAAGGAGGAGAAACAAGATTTCAAGAAGGAGGAGATAAGGGACAATGTGGCAGATTTGAGAGTGGAAATAGAGTGACATAGTATGTTATTGTCTAAAATCATAGAATCATAGAATGGCCTAGGCTGGAAGGGACCTTAGAGATCATTTTAATCCAGCCTCCCTGTCACCAGGGACACCACATGGGGACCGAATGGGAATCGAACCTGTGACCATGATGTTGTTAGCACCAAGCTCAACTGACTGAGCTAACCGGTCCCCCTATGTGGGGGGATGTACTACATGGTGGGTGTACTACATGTGATGTGATAACCTGGTATCTGGGATTTCTAATGGTCTGTGCTTTTGTTTCATTAGAGATTCTGGGTTTGCTGACTCTATGACTACAAATTTAATGAGTTTTTCTGTTCCTACTGTCATTTTCTGGGCATTTCCCCAGAAGTCATGGTGGAGAAGTTAAACTCCTTTATATTCTCTACCTGCTGGATGTTCCTCCAGTCCTCAGAAGATATCCTGGAACTCTTCTGTTTGCTTGTGATCCTCTTCATGAGGCTGAAGTAGTGTAATTTTCAGCCTTTATTGTTATTCATCTTTTCCTTTGTGTTGTTTAGTCGTGTTTTTAAGGAACATTAATCTTGTCAATGTAAAGTGAGTTTTACTTGTTTCTGTTCCAGTTTCTATGATCTTCCTTCAGGTATGTTTATACAAAGATTTTTGTTTTACTTTACCAGTCCCAACTGTCGACTTGCCTTTCGCTGCAAGCTGGTCCCTTTTCTCCCACAGATTCAGTGACCAGGTGGCACTGCATTCTCCTCTTGGTTTTTGCACTCCATACAAAATGCTAACAAACTCATGCAATGTGAGATAGTCCTCTCCATTTGTTGCACTCTTCTCAGATGTTAACCATCCTTCTTTTTGTATTTTTTTGTAGCCACCTAGCATGTAGTTTCATTTATTGTACTGATCTCAACATGTGTACAGGGCTGAGTTTTTCTTCCGTCCTGCAAAATATTATTTTTTAATACAATGATGTGATAGTTTTGTTCATCAACTGCATATTTCAGTATGTAATGTACGACATAGGTTGTTTCGCAGATTCTAAAAGTCTTACAGATACTGGATCATGATATCCTAATAGGTTTGAGGGTTTTTGTTTGTGTTTTGGGTTTTTTAGTTATCCTGATCATCAGTGACATGGTACTTTACCAGAATTTCTACTCCAAAGTTTTATCTTCATTTCTACAGGTGGGCTGATACAGAAATGAGAGGCAAGTTGCTTAAAGGTCATTGTCGAGAGCTAGGGCTGGGCCAGCCGCTGAATGCTGACAGATGCTCTTTAAGTCCTCTCCCTTCCCAAATAAGAATGAAGAGGGAATAAGGCAGAGAGACTAGCAGAATGGAAAAGAAAACTAAAACAGCTATAGAAAACAGTATTAGTTCTTATAAGAGTATAATGAAAATAATTAAATATGTACAAATTTATAAAAAATCTATATTGAACCCAGCTCCCTACTGATAGCAATCCTCATTGATGCTGCAGAGCAGGTAGCACCTGCTACCTCAAGGTCAGCAGCAGAGGGGAGCTGGATACAGGAGCTGGATTTGGGAAGACTGGATGGCATTCTCCTCATATGCCAGCCATTGAAAAGGAGAGCTTAATCCCCGTGATCCCTCAGCTTTATACTGGATACAGCATTTTTTGAATGGAATACTCTTGTTGGTCACTTGTCCTGTTTGTCACTCACCGGAGGTGCAACCTTTTACTTCCTTGTGAGCCCTCTCACCTTCTGGCTCCCCCAGCCTGGCACACAAGAGCCAGCAGTGGCCTTGGTCACTACAGGAGCAAGTATAAACCAGACTGTTTCTGTATATCAATGCAATTATTTGCCTTGCCATTTTTCCATTTTGGCTATTTGAGGTGTAGACTCTGCAGGGAAGGACTGCTCTCTTCACTTGCGTATTCCTGGAATACTGACCGTATTGACATCCCAGTCTCAGCTATAGGGAATCTGGGGTCTGTTGTTACATTATTAAAAAAGATTGAACAGGTATGTTTAGATAAATTAAAATGTATTTTCACTAGCAGAAGTTGTGTGTACCTGACACACATCAACTATTGCATGAGCAGTTATTTGAGAAGAAAAATATTAAAGCCTGCGAAATAACAGGGTACATAAAAATACGTGTTAAAAACCATCATTTTCAGCTTTCAGCTGGTCAATTGCATAGATCAAAACAAGTGAAATATGAAGTGCCTTGAAAACACCTGAAAAATCTGTGAGTTTGAGTGCTTCTTATTTTATTACCTTCTGGTCAAAATGGGCTGTCACATTCAGATGGAAAACAGAGAAACCCTAAGACTGACCTTCCTGTAATTTGACATATACTGAGTAAAAATCAGAAAGAACATTTGATTTGTTGTCGAGGTGACTCTGTAGGAGATGCACATGCAGACCATCAATAATCTCAGTATTATACCTTTTAACTGAAATACTGCAGAACTGTTACAAAGATGTAGTAGAAAGACACGCACTCTGTAACTAGAATACAGAAGGTACTGAATAGAGGCTGTTAGCTTTCCTTCCATTCATAGCATAATTGAAGCTGGTTTTGAGCAAGCTATGACATGATAAGGATTACAAATTCAATGTCAGTAATATAATTGGTTATCGTATATCAGTGTTTCTTAGCAACAACCCAGTAATGTTCTGTGAAGGCCATGGTCAAATGAAGTAATAAATATCAGTGGAGAATATTTTCAATGCATAGTTATGTTTCAGGTTTTTCCTTCTTTGAAAAGTGTCAGTTTAAAAAACCTTGCTTCGCTATGTTGAAAATATGAATAACTGGAATGTTTTGTTCTAAAAAATCTGCATATAATTCAGTAACAGTGTTCATTAAACCAAAACTAAAACTCTCTTCAAAATACTTCTTTTATCTTTGTTGTATAAGTAGGTTGTCTGTCCTGTCAGTAAGGCTGTCTTTCAGCCTCTGAGGTCTCTCCCAAATAATGGTCTTTTGATGGACCTAGAGAGTTGAACATGTATAGGTATAACCTATAATTTAAAAAAAAAAGTTATTTTTCCCATGTTTAAAATATATCATCTAAGATGTGTTCATGATATTTCTCCCTTAAATCTCAACTTGTTTCTGAAACCAGGTAAACTTATAAAATTTCAGCATCCAGAAGAGAATGAGCTTTGTCAAATAATTAAACCAGAAAAAGCTAAGGAATGAGGAATATCAGAGATTACTACTAATACCCTGATATTCAATGTTAATATTTTTAAAACCTTATGATTCTTTACTCATTAACCAAAAGAGAAAAATTTGGTGTGTGAATTAACACTACTCTGACAGCAACATGGATCAGGATCAGGATAACGTCATGAAATTCAATAAGGCCAAACACCAGGTCCTGCACTTGGGCCACAACAACCCCCAGCAGCGCTACAGGCTTGGGGAGGAGTAGCTGGAGAGCTGCCAGGCAGAGAGGGACCTGGGGGTGTTGGTAGACACGGCTGAACATGAGCCAGCGGTGTGCCCAGGTGGCCAAGAAGGCCAACGGCATCCTGGCCTGTGTCAGGAATGGTGCTGTCAGCAGGAGCAGGGAGGTGATCTTCCCCTGCACTCGGCTTTGGTGAGGCCACACCTTGAGTACTGTGCCCAGTTTTGGGCCCCTCACTCCAAGAGGGACATTGAGGTGCTGGAGAGGGTACAGAGTTGGGCTGCCAAGCTGGTGAAGGGCTTAGAACACAAGTCATATGAGGAAAGGCTGAGGGATCTGGGGCTGTTTAGCCTAGAGAAGAGGAGATTGAGGGGAGACCTTATTGCCCTCTACAGCTACCTGAAGGGAGGTTGTAGCGAGGCGGGGGTTGGTCTGTTCTCCCTCGTGGAGATTAATAAGATGAGAGGAAACGGATTTAAATTGAGCCAGGGGAGGTTCAGGTTAGATATTAGGAAGAATTTCTATACTGAAAGGGTTGTCAGCTGTTGGGACAGGCTGCCCAGGGGGGTGATTGAGTCACTGTCCCTGGAGATGTTTAAGAGACGAGTGGATGTTGCATTGGGGAGAATCGTTTAGTAGGTTGATAGGGCTGGGACAAAGGCTGGACTCGATGATCTTCCAGCTGATACGATTCTATGTTTCTATGATTCTAGGATCCTCTGCCACTAACAGATGGAGGTTTGTATGACCTGAACCTCTCAGCCCTGCATGGTCAGAGATAACCCAGGGAGATACACAGTCTTACTGCTTTCTAAATACCGAGGTTTTTTGACAGACGAGCATAAGTATAGAATGATTGAACTTTGATCAAGAAATGAGTCTTACATTATCATAACAAATGCTCAATGTATGTTTATATTATATCATTCCAAAGAATTTTTTCCAGTGTGTTAACATGCAGTTAAGGTCTGGTAGAAGAGCTCCGTCTCTGAAAAAGACACATTTTGTGTTAAAGTGACAAAGTGGGTGGCACTTGAATACAGCATAATGGGCAACTGACATACATCAGCCATAAAACCAGTAAGTATCCCTGGAACTCGATATCTGTGTCCATGCTGCTTCAAATAAGCCGTTTACTTCAGTGTCTGCCTCTCATCATCTCAGATTTCCAGAGGGCGTGGAGGTGTTAAACTGGGCAGGGTGACATTTCTATCTCAACAGACCACTGAAGGCTTTATCTGCAGTAGAAAACTAACCAAAACAAACAGTTTCACTGTCCTGAGAGCCCTTCCCAAAGAACATATTTTTGGACTGGTCCTCTATGCCAGTATCTCCTCATTAACACCCACGCTCCACAGAGATAAAATCCTGATGTAATTCAGAGAGTATTCTAAAGCTGATTGAAAAGCTGATGGGACTTGTAAATCCTGGGAAAGCAATTACTTATTCTTCTAATTGCTCAAAATAAAACATAAGCAACCAAAGAAAGGGGGCCTCACAGGTGAAATAATTTCCTCAGGTTACTCCACTTAACCGATCTCTCCTCTAAGGCCATGTGGGAGCATGCTGACATAGGTGGATGCAGACGGGGCATAATTTTCTCACCTCTGTGTGGGTCAGGCAGACACAGACCAGCTCTGGTCAGGAACCCTTGAACTCCTGTAAACATTCCACCAAACCCAAGACAGCGTACTTAATCCGTTTCAAGACTTTTACTTTACGTCCCACAGTACTCTAGCATTGCTGCAGAGCTCCTGACTGGGACACAGCCTCCATCTGTCAAGCTGCAATCTGGTGCAGGACAGACATGCGACTCTGCAGCAGCTGCTGCTAGAGATAACGCCATCAGTGGTGCCTTGCGCTGCATAGTTAAGGTAAGAAGACAAAGATTTCTATACAGGCTCAGGCTACAAAACCTGAACCTAATGGTCGTCAGCACTGGAGATTGCAGGCAAAAGCATGAGAAATCTAAAATTGGCATTTCAAGAGCAACAGACCCATCAGAAAACATTCCTCCTCATCTTAAGGGCTTGGCCAGAGAGATAGGAGGGACTCCATTTCATGCAGTTCAGCCAACTAAAATACCATGTCCAATCTGATTTGATGTTTGGGCTGAGGCTGGCACACACATGGGGACTGCCCCTATCTGTTCTTCCCTTCTCCAATTCTTTTTTTCTTCTACCCTGCAGACGATGAGAGGAGAGAAAGGTCAGAAGGAGAAAATTCTAACAAATCTACAAAACATGAAGTATCTCTGCAGGTCAACATATACTTTCTCTTTTCAAAACAATACAGGAAGCTGAAAAAGCAAGCATTCAAAGCCTTCTTTTCATTACAATGCTGTGACATGCCTGGAAATGTGACATGTAATTTCTAGAGTCTCTTTTTTTTTCCCCTTTCCTTAATGAAAATTCCCTTTTGGGAAAATAATTTTAGATTTATGTTTGTGCACAACAGTTTACCCTAGGATTAAAGCAAGAAATGTAACTATAAATGTGATGTCATATGTGTGATATTACTTGGAAAACTAAATTAAATATATGCCATTTAAAATGGCATTATCCTGCTAGGTAAACAGCACAAGCAACCTCTTAGTTATCTCATAACTGCATTTCGCTTTACACAGAGCCAATGGTTAAAAATATTTGCCTTAAACCAGTTTCTGGAAATTGTGCCATTGTTAGTTCCAAGAATTAATTAACGTTGAACTATCCTAGTAGTACACTGGGCATCTTGCTGCCTGTGCTAAGGTCCGTGGTGGGTCTGCAGAGGTGTGATATGCTTGAAACAAGGTAAATTCAGAAATGGTCAGTGTTGAAACCTGAGGTATGTTTGGAAATGCATTTCCTGGCTCAGTCAAACCTGCTGCTCTGTGTAAAAACCCTGGCTTCACTACTGTGTATCCAGATATTTTTAAACACTGATAGAGTATTTACAGTTCATCTTAGTTATATAGAAGATGAAATCTCCTTACACACTGAAAACAATAAGTGGATTTTTATGTCTCTTTAGACCTAAATTTCCTGTATTTATAACTGATGCCTTTGACATTTTGAGCCTCGTCGGCTTAATTTATTGGAGTTTCTTTCCAAGTCAGAAAGAAAATTGGAGAGGAAGAAGGAAGATTTTATTTGGGTAAAGCCAAAAAGGTTTTCTGATTTGTTACAAAATAAAATAAAACACAAAATTTTCATTTTGAATCAAAAAGAAATTATTCAAAATCTCCATCCACAAAATTAATGATTCACTTACTCTGCTCTCTATATCTAGCCATTTTTATAAGACATTTTGTAGTTCTTTCCTTTTTAAAAAAAAATGTGGAACAGCCTGTAAACACATATCACTTCAAATCTTAAAAATTGAAAGGCTGGTTTGGGCATGTTGAAATCAGATATTTCATTTGCAGCTACTTCAAACTTTCTCCATGTTTCTCTTTCCATTCAGAATTGTTTATTGAAATAATCTCATTTTAATTAATATTT
>NW_009724292.1:24466-47768 GCF_000703405.1 Apaloderma vittatum | reverse complement strand
TATATATATATATATGTATAAATATTTTCTGAAGAAAGTGCTTTCAAGTATAACATTAGCTTTCTACAACCCATTGCAATTCCATTTTTCCCACAGCAGTCACACTGTAGCACTGACCAAGCCTCTTCCACCCACTTCATGGAGAAGTCTGAAATTTCAGAGAACATATTTAGGATGTATAGCAGGGGAGAACTTTTCTAAAAAAGATTTCTAAAAAACATCATCATATGAAGAGTAGATCTGCATGCCATAGAATTTTCTGTGTTTTTTTTTTTGTTTGGGAGGTTTTTTTGCCTCAAGTGCTCAATTAAGCATACAACAGCAGAGACAGGATTTCTGCTTTTCAAATGAAGGAATACTAATGGAAATCTACGTCTGCATAACAAAACAGTCATCAACAGCTCACAGCTTACACCACTGATTCTGAATTATTCACATAATTTCTCCTTCATTTCTTCCCCTTCTCCATTGAACTTTCCAAACCAGAACCCAAATTACTATTTCCCCACCTCCTTTCCTTTGCCAAAGGAGTTAAGAGAAGGAAAATATTAGCATTTTACCACGCACAATCCTTCTAAATCCTTATACATTTGAGATTTTTTCTTCTCTCTCGTCTTAATACGAGACATAAAACATGAATTACCCTTTAACCAATACAGCTGCTAATTCCCACTCCTGTGATAGACTTAAAGCAATAAAGTGGCAGCTGTGTCCCTGCAATCTACCTGCACCTGAAACTACAGCTGCCTTAGTAGAAGTGACCTATCGCTTTTAAACGGTCTGAATATACATTAGGAGAAAAACTGGCTGCTGCATCACAGTTCAAAGGGGTTGAACATACACTGCTGTGGAATGGTGTTCAAAGAGCATCCTGAGATGACATAAAAGATGGAAGAGAATAAGAAGGAAAGCACTGAGGGCGAAGAGGCAGGTCTAAGGACCACAGGGAGGAGGGTACATGACAGGGGCAGGAGTAAGAAAAGGAGCAGGTGGGGAAGGGGCCCATGTGAAACAGCATTTTTATCATCTCCAAAATGATCATGAGGCCGAAGACACTGCCTCATGAAAGCAAGATACGAGGAGCAACTTTTATCCAGCACTTTTCTGGGCAACCTAGGCAGAGCTCTGTATGCAAACCCAGCAACAAAGTCTCTGCTGCTGCCCTTGGGCTTTTCCCGCTTGATGTCTAGGCAAAAGGAAGAAGAAAACAAATACCAAGACCAGGGTACGATGACAGAGAGGAATGGAAAAGCTGATTAAAGCATTTTCCAAGTCCCACAGAGAGGGACAGATCAAGGAAGAAGTGGAAGGAATATATTTAAATTATTTTTAGGAAATTATCACTAGGAAATCGGTTGTATTATACTTAACTCAGATGGCTATCTCTAATGATGGTACAGTAACCAAAAGCTAACCTTGCTGTGATTTTTCACTAATTTATAATACTGAAAGAATTATCAAAATAAAAAAAGACAATAAATATTCTACTTCTGTATTAACTAAATGTGTTAGAATCAATCCCTGAGACTAAATACATGTAAGGACTACATAAATGTCATCTCAAAGGATGGTTTTTCCAGCAGTTAGGAGGACTGTCAACATAGCAAGGATGCTATGACATAAAAATACCTTTGCAGCTTTACAGCAGAGTAACCTGGTGATTTCTGTGTCCAGTTTTGCTTTGGTCTGTTAGATGTGTGGCCAGGCAGCAGCCATGAAGGCTAGATAATGTCCTACTGCAGGTTTCTGTGCTTTATATGAAAATATCTGGAGAAAAGGATGATTTAATGATGGAGTATGTTCAGACACAAAGAGTTTCTTGAGGATGGGTAGGAAAGGGAGAGAGGGCCATTCCTGCAGAGGTGAGTGGGGAGCAAGCTCACAGCAAGGCTCCAGAAATGGCAGAAAGAAACAGACTTTGCTTGTGGAGATCTTCCAGTGAGGATTTCATATATCCATGGCTAAACGTGAGAGCTGCAGGCTGGCAAGAATGACAAAAGGAAAAGACTATCCCAAGGAGATCATCTGCAGCAGGGGTCCAAATCTGTTTTCAGGTCCTTTATTTCAGGCTGTGTATCATAGAATGCCACAATTTTCTCTATTAAGAGTAATTTGGCTCTAGTTTAGTATCATGCTAAGCATTAGCAACCAGAAGTTTTTGGGGCCACTGATTCAGCGTGTTCACTTTCAGGAAACCAAAACTGCTTGACAGGAAGACCTCCCACAAGCTCAGATTATTATTGAAAGATAAAGAAAAATTGAAAGAAACTGCAAAAAAAATTTATTCAACTCGAATTATTTGAAAATTAGGAAAAGCATTTTGAGGGTTGGGATTTTGTATATTAGCATTTAATAGTCCTATTGCAGCACGGACTTCAGGCGACTAGGTGGAGAAACAGGAAGGAAGAAACAGGGCAGCACTAAACATGGAGCAGTTGCCTTTGTTTAAGGGTAAGCAAAAGGAAACCATGTCAGCTTAGAGAAAGCAGAGAAAGCTGTGAATTAAAGGAGCCATTTTCCAACATCAAATTATTTCACACCCCCTCACATGCACAGTGAGAGAAGTCATGGGAAATTAAAATGCATGAAGACTGGAGTGGGGGGAAGCTTTCCTTATTCTTAAAATCTTCTAATTTGGGGGTCTGAGTCTTGACTTTTAAGCCTAGATTGCTACCAGTGGCACCTCTCGTTTTGCTTCTAGACGCACTTTTCAAACTATTGTCCTGAGGACTCTTGCCAGGTTTTGTTTGGATGGTTTTGAATTTGGGGGATGAGGGGGACAAAAGGGAGCAGAAACAGATGATCACCTTTAGAAAGTATTCAAACATTTCTGCAGTGCGTGCCATGTGTTTTTAACGACTAAGGCTTTTTGTGTCTAGCAAGTGACACACTCAGATCCTTGCAACGCCAAAATGCTCCTGGGCTGCCCCTCCACTGCATAACATCACACTGAGCAAGTGGAACAATTACTGGGTTTTTTAAAACTAGAAACACTTACAAAAAGGTGTCAAAATTTCCTTGGCATTCTGATTCAAAAGGAGACTAATATGTTACAAATTAGATTCTTAAATACTATAACTACACACAAAAATCCAGCAAGTTTACATGAATTAATTGTTGCCACAATGTTAAAGTGTCTGTGAGTGCAATTGCATTACCCAATTAAGCCCCAAATTGTCAAATTTCTTCATGCAGTGTAGGCATATCATATTTTAAAATTATCCCAGTCAGTTAGATAATACTCCCTTTCTGCACATGAAGTCATTCAATATTTAAAAAAAAAAAAATCTTTCCAGTTTCGCTTTAGATCCCAGCTGGGCTGGACTTTTCAGCTTTAGGCTTCTGTAAAATACAGAGGGCTAAATATTGAAAGCATTGTACAGACTTCATAACTCAGAAAACAAGGGTTTAGAGGCACGTGTCTCACAACTTCATCAAGAAGGAAGGCCTAGGTTCTTTAACTACCATCTCCACTGCAATCTTAAAATATCATATTACAAAATTACAAATCCCCCTGAATTAGATTCCTCAATGCATTCAGGTAAAGGGAAGCCAGATGTCCACAAATTGTGCAATTTAAATTGCCTGTAACAAATTAAGACTAATAATAAGTGTGGAAGACTAAAAAGTTCCATAGAATCATAGAACTTTCACTTAGGAAAGAAAAGCACACTCTGGCACACCAGCTTTTGAAGGATCTACACCCCAAGCACAGGATTGTGAGGTCTGTTGGTTAGACAGTGTCTTCACATGACTGAAAAAGATATTCTAGCCACTAATAACACCAGTTTAAGTTTTAATAGGGCTGTTGTGAAGAAAAATATTTAACGTATGGTCGACTTCCCATACATTAGAGAAAACAATAATAGTGACTAAATCAGTATCTTCTGTAGCACAGCGTAATTTCAGCTGTCTTGGTCATTATGAGTTGTGTGGCTGACTCATCTCACAGACATGCATCACATGATGAGAACAAAATCATTAGATTCTACCTAAGACAGAGGACATAGGACTGTATTATGAGGCACCACCTAGAAGGCATCAGCCTTCTCTGAGTCACAGAAAATCCCTGACAGGTGGTTAATTGATAATACCGCATCACGAGGCAATCTCTACACTGTCGGCATGATTACTAGGCTTCAAGTGAGGGCACATAATCTTGGGTTTTTCACAGTCCCTGAGTTCAAGGTGTCATTCTGAATGCATGGTTTACAAGCCCCAGATCCCTGCAGAGTTAAATTCTTGTAAGAAATTTATATCTACTACAAAAAAGGGCTTAAAACAACCCGAAGCTGTGGCAATGCCATAGAGAACTTGGATGCTGTGTCCTGCCAACTATGGCCATTAACACAAGACTAGTAGATGTCAAAGAGAAATCAGGACATTGAATCTACCTGAGAAGCTCTTGTCAGGACCTGCTACATGATATTTAGAGCTGTTAACTGAAATAAACAAAACAGGGAAATGATTAATGCCATCGAGTCTGGCAGGTGGGTTCTTATCCTAGCAGACACTCGGCAGACTGTGGGTTTGACTTAGTCACAAAAGGAGGATATGGAGAAGCCCAATCAGATAACAAAAAGAAGTCTGCAAAACACATGTCTGTGCTGGGGATCATATTTATTAACACAGCCATTCAAGCAGTCTTATTCTTAGAACAAGAACTAAAATAAACAGAACAATCTCAGCTGTCAAGAGTGCTACCGATTAATCATGAGGTCTCTTGTATTTCAAGAAAAATGGAGAGGCATCTAAACTACCATCCAACCCTCATCTAGGTTCCTCCTGCTATTTAGTGGAACAAAACAAAGAGCTTATGGCAGCTGGACTCCCGACTGAGATGGCTGGTTAAGGACCTAGGGGTGGATGGAGTAAATCCAAGCTGTTGCTGTATAACATTTCCATACAGTGTGGGGAGAGATAGGTAATGCCAAAATGTAATGAAAAACATCGCTGGGCTGAATCACAACCTGAAGCTGCTCTCTCGACAGCATGGGAAGAACGGGCACCTAACTAACATCTGTAGGATCAGATCTGGATTCATCCCACCTCCATCTTGGCACAGCAGACTCTCTATACAAATTTAGCATGCCAAAGGATTAATCTACCCATCATTTAACTTGGATGTCCATAAAATGATTGCTGGGGTTCAGAAAATATGAGCGGCACAGTAGACAAACTCCTGCTTCCATCAACCAGCTTTTCATTAACATCATTCATCCTGTCCTCTTTATTCTGAATAAAATCTGCATTCTCTCTTTACCATGCAAATACTTCTTACATAATAGATACCACAACACAATGAATCCTTCAGTGTCCCTTTTTCCTTGCAGGAAAACTGTCTCTGCACTGCTTTATGCTGAAAAGATTTTTCAGACCTCAGCACACACATTAACTGTAATATTTCTTTCCTGGGCAAGCACCTCCAAAGACTATCTTTTTCATTTTCTCCCTGGTAAGGAAAGGTGTCGACACCCAAAATCTTCAGCTTTACTGGTTGGGCTGTGCATCTTGCACTGATGAAAGCTCCTCCTAGGATTGTCCTAGTTAGAAGAAGCCTATCTTAGACCTTTATCCAAAATGAGTGAGGTGTGAATGGTAGGTTGTTTGGTGTTTTTCTGTTTCTTTGCTTTCCTGTTTTCTTCCCAAAAGGTTTTTCAGGTGTCATTTAAGAAAAGAGGAAAAAAAAAGATCAAAAATGGCTTTTAGCCATAGAAGCAGTGTATAAAAAGAAAATAACCTTGAACTTTTTCTTCTAGAAGTTCTGCCACATTCAGGAAATGTGATCCTCCCTTCACCTCGCAGAAAATGGGTCAAGCTTAGAAATAAAATCCAAGCTTGGATTCATCAACTTTCATTCATCCATTCTCAAACAACTTTGTACACTGAAAGAAACACTAAAAATCTCCATGTGCATGTGAAGGCAACCATCGGTAAGCAAAAGGACATTATTTGAGTGCAAAAAAGAGAAGGCAACAGCAGGATCTGCTCCTCCAGTAATTGCTGTCTGCTGCAACAGTGTAATTTTGAGTTGTCAGAACTTGGAACCTGAAATAACCCCCTCCATGTTTTCTTCAAGGTTTTCCTGTGTCCAACTACTTCTCTTCTGAATTGTTTTCATAAACTCCGATTCCTCCACAACACTGTTACTGACTTTGAAGGAAAATACTCTATGCCAGAGAGACAGATTTTCATATGCAGCTCCAAGACAGTTCCTTATCCTGCATTATTACCTCCTCTACTGCAAGAACACTGTTTCTCCTGGGAAGAATTTTAGTTCCTTACTTATCAACACCTTCCTCTGCACGTCAGCATGTTTCCTCTCACCCTCCTTCAGTCACATTGTGCAAAAATCCTATAAAAGGTAAAGTGTTGCATGTGTTAATGAAAGGCTGATTAGGAATTGACTGCTAGTGGCATAGATGCCGCATGCCATATTGCCGTGGGATTTTCTACCAACTATCAAGCCAGAACACGTGTGCACAGGTAGCAAATATACCATGGAGAGGCACTTGTGCACCTCGCTATTAGCCTGAAACAGATTTTCCAGCATCTGAGCAGTGACCCGTTAATAGCTTACATAATGAAAAACAGCACTGAAATGAGTCAGTGTGCTCGGCAAATTCAGATCATTAACCATGAGAAAGCACTTCAAGTGGATCAAGGGAGAAACACATACCCGAGAGAACATTAAATAGAGAAGTCTTATTAGTGATGCGTAAACAGGTGCAACGTTCCCTCAGAAATGGCGGGATGGACCCCTTCATTTCCCATAGAAAATTCGTCTCTCAAAGACTGGGTCCCATCATTCACAGCAGAATACATGCTGGACTCTTGACATCCCTTCACAGGTATCTCCCTTGCCAAAAGGGAACTCCACAAGAAGTAAGTAGGAAGAGAAAGCACATGGTTCCTACAACTGCAAACTCGCCACTGTGCAAACACAGCAGGAACAGGCAGAGATTAAGAGCTATCCAGATCGAGACCCATACTGCACACGATGTGATAAGGAAAGACTGGGGCCCTCTGGGAGACACTCCAGCGGTCTGCAAGCCAACTGGGCTTCACTATGTGGTGGCTCCACTATGTGGAGCTTTTCTGTAGGAAGCTGGACCAAAAGTAAAACAGAGAAGTGAGTTTTTCACTCAAAAAAAACCCCAAACAAACAAACAAAGAAACCTTCAAAGCTACAGACAAATCATTCCAGTTAACACTGCCACCAGAAAGAAGCTGAGAAACAAAATTCAGAAAAGTCTACACCAGGGCTGCACTGTTCCTCTTGAGCAGTTTCTCCATTAGTGGTGATAAACTCATGGCCAATACATGCACATAAGGTCATAGTTGGCTACTGCGATGGTGATCTTGTACCAGCTTGAAATAATCAGAGAGGTACTCACACCACATTTTCGGAAAGCCTGATCTAAACATTTTTACTATTTTAACAAGAGTATTTCAATCATTTGTTTAAATTGATTTTTAAAAGGGTGAAGAAATGCAAGAAAAAAATGCAGATTTCCACCAATCCAAACCAGTATTTGTAATGAATTCGTAATGAATTCGTTCTACATAAACATGTAAATCAATGTAGATTGTATGTTAACTCAAAATGGTCTGGTTTTGTTGAGGTTTTTTATAGCATGGCCTAACAATGTTTTTGAAAAGTTGCTTGCACTGTGGCATAAAGGCTGGGAACACATGATCAGCATAATTTTTTCTAGGCGAAACAACTTAAATCTTAGGCTTTCCAGAGACACAGTCACCAGGATATATACCAAAGCTGCTTGAACAACTCACACGTTTCATACTTTCAGCAATCTTCCACTTCTGTTCAGGATTCTCAGCCCTAGGTTTTATCCTAGAGATATGACATATAGTTAGCAGTTTCCCATATTTCACTTTTATGAAATTGGAGTGACTCCGTTGATGTAAAATACGTAACTTCTTCTCATAAAAGCCCAATACAAGGGCCATTTGACAGGACAGGATGTTGCACTAATGTTTGAGATGCCTATCTCTGCAAGCAAGTCTGACACCATAGACAATGCTCACTTGGCTTCATTTCCGTATCTATTTTATGTGCAGGAACAGCTGGAGATGGACATATACAGGCTTTAACCTTCCACGGCACATCTAAAAAAGTACACAACCAAAATCTATGCAGCTGTGAATGCCAGAAAGCCATCTGTATACAAGTTAATTGCTTTTGGTTTGAATAGTTTCCATTTTTATCCCGCCATCTACATTTGCACCTATTCAGTGGTTCAATTTGGACTCAGCAGGGGAACACAAGCCATGTTCCAATCCAGCTCTTCCATCTTCCAGGCCAGCTTCGCTGCAAGCCTTCCTTCAAAAATCATTCCCTCCCTTTAGCATTTTTTTTTTCTCTATTCGTCTCAGAAACCAACTGAGAAAATCTAAGGAGCGCTATTTTCACCAACACTTCTGTGGAGTGAATTACTGGGCTGAGTGGATGACAGGAGCAAAGCATGTGGTTTTTTTCTGGTTTCTCAACCCCACTTACTTTCCAGTGACAAACTCAAGACGTCCAGAAGCAGCAAATTCAGACCCAAGCAGAACAAACGGCAATGTCAGCCTATGAAGCACCTTTAACTGATTGCTTTGAAAAACAGACAGCTGTTCCTTTTGTTCATTAAATCTGTAGATACACATACTTATGCATGTATAGTAAATTAACAATGCAAATCACACTCCAAAAAAATCTCCAACATCTACTCAAAATCTTGCTACTAATTACAGATGTGATTCAGACCAGTGATGTATTTCCAATTAGCAAAAATAATCAGTCCTGTTTTCCCTGGAGGAAACAAGTGCAGCCTAACTAGCAAAAAATAAAACTAAAGTTAACACTAAACATTTCTGCTTTGTACCCTCTAAACAGTTTGTGTTAGCTCTAGCAGTTCTTTACTGATGACTACAAAAGTATCAATATTATCTAAGCAAATCCACTATTTTCTTCAAACATCATCATCTCTAGATCTCATGTTAGAATGCAACTTCTGTCAGAGATTGCATGCAAAGACAGAAGTTGTTTTATAGGGAGGCTTAAACTTTTAGTATTTACCAAAACCAAAATACGTACGTGGAAATGCTGCTAAAAAACCATGCACAACTGTTCTAGATTTAGAGAAATCATCAGAAAAAAAACAGAGCCATGTCATCCAAATCTGTCCCTTTATAAATATATAGATTAAGCCTTTTAAACATTGCTTGCTAGCTGTAGGAAAAATAACAACAAAAAAACCCACAGTGAGTCACTGTGGTCTTCTAGGAATAATTAAACTAAAATACTATTTATCGTGACCTTTCCCATTTACTTTACAGTTACCAGTCAAAAGTACAGTGTCACCCTGTGGACACGCATAATCAACCTTATTTTCCATTCTAATTGAGAAATGGAGCTGTCAATGTCAAGAACCATTAAAAGGAAGCTGCTCCACTGAACTTGCTCTGTCTAGTTAGCTGGTGTTAGGTTTTGTCATAAAAAAACCCCTGCTCTCCATGAACCCAAAGAAGTTCATTTTCACTGGGGATCAGTGGGGGGGAAGAGGGGGACTGGAATCATGTCCTGCCCTGCTCCCCCAAATCCATTACTAGAGCCATCCCATCTGCAGCACACAGAGAGCCTGGAGGCACTGTGGTGCCTGAGGGAATCCCAAAAACCCCTGGGACACACGAGATTCCCCCCAAAGGGAGCCTCAGCCTGGGGGAATAGTGGGGGACATCCAGCTCCGGGAGTCCACAAGAGAAGCTATTTGGGTCACCCCATAGCCTCACAGAAGTCACAGCCTGGGTGCACGGGGTACACTATGGGGTGCAAAGAAAGGGTGTTTTGGGATTGTGTAAGACCTAAATGACTAAGGGAGAACCAAAGGTCAGAAGAGTGAGCGACTGAGGTGATTTGGGGAGGAACGACCATGGGATAAGGAGACAGAGGAGGCCAGTTGCATGTGAACAGGCTGGTCACTACACTTGTCTGGCAATGCCTTGCCCCGTCCTGCAGCCTGTCCAGTCTCCTTACCAAAGAGCGTTTCTATCTCTTCCCCCGAGGTGAGGGGCTCCCTTCAGTGTGCAGGGTCTGGAGGCTCCACATGAAGCAGCTGGAGCGGGACCAGGGGTCCCAGAGTGCCCTGTGCCAGGGCTGCCAGAGTGACTGAGGGTATGTGCATCACCACGTGAGTGCTAGCGAACACCAGACTGGGCTAACAGGCAAACTGGCCTGTGAGCCAGCTGCACCCCAACAGGCCAAGTCACCAGAGGAGGTGGCTATCACAGGGACCAGGGCAGTACCAGTCAGCTGCCGGAGTGATCGGAGAGCCTGGGTGTGGATTGAGAGATCGGTGTACATCTGGGTGTGAGGCACCAGGAGAGAGACAGGATGGAGCACGAGGTACCAGATGAAAGACATGTGGAAGGCCAGCTGCTGGGGGATCTCTAGTACGCGTGCCCATGTCTGTGTGTCAGGGGGTCTGTACTGGCAGCCGGGCAGGAGCAGTGGCTTCGGCAGCTCATACATCCAGGGGCCAGCACCAGCAGAGACTGGATATCTAGGGTCAGATGCTGGGAAAGGTGACTGCCAAAGCCCAGCTTCTGGAGAGATCCATACTGTGCATACATAGACATTATATACTCTCCACTAACAGGTCTTAATCCTGGGCAGCCAGTGAGGGGAGCAGGATGTGGTCATTGCTGCTGTTCATGTTTGCATGAGTACTGAGTGTATCTGTTGATCTGTGCAGCTGGCCATGTATATAATGTAGATATACACTGCATAGGCGTGTGGCTGTCTGTGTATTCCTACTAACACACTACCACAGGAATACAGCCTCGCTGTTGTTTGGGCCCAGGGACATGAAGCTGCAGCAACATCATCTTGACTGGGCTGCTGGATTCAGCCTCTCCATAACATCTGGAAGTTCCCAAGAAAGGTATTACCCATCACTGACAAACTAACATTTATTTGGAAATAAAGGGGCATGGAAATAAAAGGGTGGAGAAATGGAAATTCTACACCAACTGCCATGGTCACAATCCTCTGACAATAGCTGTAGCATAGACAGAAAGCCCAGATTGAAGGACTGTCATGGCAGTCTCCAAAGGATCTTTTGTTTAGAAACAGCCAAATCTCTTTTCTTTTTTTTTTTTTTTTTGGCCAAAAAAAAGGATCTTAATTGCCTAGTGTCTGTTCTTGTTATATTATGTCATTTACCTTGTCTACACGAAACAGTGTATTCTTCTAATCAGCACCAAAAAGGAAAGTAAAGGAAAAGTTTCAGGTCATATCATTGCATCAAAGCACCAACTTGTGCTTTTACATATTTTACTCAGTTAAAACTATGTTTTGGCATATACAGATATATAAGGAAATACGCTCTCCTACATAAGATTAGAATGGCGTAGGCTGGAAGGGACCTTAGAGATTATATAATTCATGTCCTACTCCATCTCTCCTTCCTCTTCTCTGCAGTAACCGAAGACTTTAAAAGCCACAGGTCATCAGCTTCTAATATTCAGATACTCCTCAAAGCCAGATAACCTGATCTGCCTCACAACAGCCTTTTGCTTCACCTACTTCAACAGAGCTACCTCTAATTTGTAACAAAACAAGATCAGCATCAGGTTCCTAGTTTCCAGCAACAAAATGTCCCACAGCCTCAAGACAATGTTAGAAAGTGTCATATACCACATACACCTGAGGCAATTGAAGTCCTTCTGCTGAGTAAAGAGTAAACAACCAGAGAGGATTACAGCTGTTAGATTCATGCTTGGCATTTCCACTGTATGAAAGAAACACCTTTGTGGGGTTTTTTTTTGGAATGTGGACAGTACCTGATACATGCCCCCCAGGACAGGAAGGGAGATACTCCCACACTGTGGAAAACAACAGCACTGGCTGAATAATGAGTCTTACAAAGACATCATGAATTAGCAGAAAACTAGTTTAGAAAGATAAGATATTAAACAATTTCTGTGGGGAATAAGAACACTGGAGATTATTTACTTTGCTTTAATTACTTTGGCACACTGCTAGATTAGTTTTTCTACGCTACTCGGTTTTCATACCATCATTTTACAAATGCAAAGAAGCAAGCTCATGGTCTGAATATTTAAAGTCTGCATATCCATATTATCTTGTCCTGTGTTGAAGTTTCTGCCACTCAATTCACAAATAAATAAGAGGGTTACAGCTTCACTTTTAAAATTATTATTATTACCATGATGCAAGCAGCAACCTTAATGTCTAAGTACATGTGTTTCAACAAGAATCCCTTGTTAACATATACAGTATCAAAACAAGGATAATCATCAAGTTTCACTGATGCTTTTGATCTAGATCACAGTAGGTCATCCTCCACTCTCCCGGAACACTTTAGTTTGATGGAAAACTGATAATAAGCCAATTTCCAGGGGGTTATAACTTATAAAAACATAGTGGAATGTTTGAAGAAAGTTTTGCTGAAGGCTTTACGAAGTGTTTAGTAGGCTCTATAGTTACGGACCATATTACTGCACAACACTAATAAAATAGCAGCTTTAGACTCGCCATTAAATAGAGCACAAAGAAACCCCCAAACCCACTTGCCCCACATTTTTGATGCCAATATGAGGTTTATGAGAGCCTGTACAGAACATTTAGTTGGCTGAAATAAAGATTCTATCTTCTCGTGGACTTTTTCTAATAACAAACTATTTTTGAATGCCATTTACAAGAAATTAAAAATTATCCTGCCTTGAAAAGAGTTGTCTGTACCTAAAAATCTGCAAACAGTACCATCTCAACACAACTAAACAAGTAACAGTCTATTTAAGTAACAAAGCTCTTAAAACCAAGATTTTGATCTGAATTTTCCTCAAACTCATTTGCTACCTTTTATTTCACATTAGGAGCTTTGGCTAGGAGTACTGTTTATAAGTTTTGGACTTCCCCGCAGCACCAACCGACCGGGGATTTTGCTTTTTATTCTCTGTGTATGCAGTATCTAGGACAGTAAGGCCCACTATTACAGCTCCTTCACAAACAAGAAAATCCCCAAAATGATGAATATTATGATAACAGTAAAATAAATACTGACCAAACAGTAAATACCCATGCACTCATAAACAATTTAAATTGTAGTGTACCACACAGATGCCTGGAGGATTACTTTGCACAACACGACAACAGAGTTAATTTAAAGCCAACTGGGAGAAATTAAAAGGCTCAGGTTAATTATTGCTTTAGAGCTGGGCTGGAGGCATGAAAAACAGAGCAACTGAGAAGAGTTTGGAGATAAGCAACCGCCGTTTCAGCTTGTCTCCTCCCTACTCCTCATCTGCTCTCAGGCAGGGCATCACGACAGGGCTCTTCAGTAAGCAAAGAGGCCACTTCAGAAGTCCCTCTCATCCAACAGCTCAATTCTTTGTTCCACTCATCGCTGTACTTCCCGTGCTCGACTCCCACCATGCCTGTCCTTCGTAGCACAAAGTGAAGAGGGGGACTTACCGAGCAAGCTGCCGAGATCCTTCGCTGCAACTGCTATCAAAGTGAGGGAGAATGTAAAACCAGATAAAAGTAGTAAAACTAGGCAGCATTACAAAAGGGGCAATTTGTAAAGAAGATTGGTTTGTTGTCAAGATAAAGGAAAACAGCAAAGGTAGACAAAGGCTCAGGGAGATGGACAATTATGGCATTCTTCAAAAATGTGAGTTTTGCAGCATTCAGTGAAAGAAACATGTAAAAAACCTACAAATTTACTAGGCTTAGGGGGTGACAAAGGAGCTCAGTTTGGTCAGCAGACACTCCAGATTCCTTACAAATGCACCAGCAGGCTCCTCACCTTTCTAGCAGAGCTGTGTGATGCAGAATAGTCTCCTTCCCACCATCAGGTCTGGTGGCAGAGGCAGAATTCAGGCTTTCTGTTGACAACAAATGATCCAGAGTTGGGCAAGAGTTGCCAAGGAGAGCACAGTAATTTCTCATTCCTAATCCTAATAGTAGCACTGACTCTGATTAACTCTCAGAGGAATTTAATTAAGCACTGTGTCCTCCAAACTGAACAGAAAAAATCATCAACAGGTGACGCTACACTTTTGGTGAGATAAAACTTCAAGGACAGGGCTATTTTCTCTCTCTTATGTCATGCTCTTGCAGCTATATGGACAGATGGATACAGTACATTACTGTAGATTTTCATTAGACATTATTTTCATGTTTATTTACAAAAAAAGATTAAGAATTACTGTAGCATTAAAGTTATAAAAAATTACATTTAGTTATTTAGAACATACATACATGCTCTACAACATACATGCTCTACAAAAAAAACAAATGTATGCAACAGTCATTTACAGTTCCCAACCAAACTATTTTACAAAGGGCTGCCCCTCAAAGTACATATATGTTACACAGAAGATTTCTGTTACACTTTTAAAATAAAAGTTTTAAGTTGCATTATATTATACCTTTGTCTCAGAAACAAATTGATTTCTGAAGAAAATTACATGCTGAGATTGAAGAACTCTTTTTTTTTTTCCCCCAGCCTTAAGAAGAGAATGCTAAAGAGAGACTTTACTACTGTCTACAGCTACCTAACAGGAGAGTACAGAGAAGACAAAGTCAAATGCTCCCCAAAGATGCACAGTGATAACGCAAAAGACCACAAACATGATTTACAATAATAAGGGACATTCTAACTGAATATAAAGGGGGAAAAATTGCCATGAGAGCAGTCATACAATGGAATCTGTACCCACAAAAGTTCGGAGTTTCTATCCTTGGAGATATTCAGTTGGACAATACTATAAGCAACTTGATCAGGTTAGTCCTATTTTGAGCAGAGGTTGGACTAGATGGCCTCCAGAGAACTATTCCAGTCTCAAATAGTTCTGATTCTGTGATTCTGTGTGAGCAGAAACAGGGAAACTTCTAGGAAAAACATTGTTTACAGAGCCTGATATATTGTGATATGTCTTTTTATCACTGAAAAAATAAAATAAAATACAGCAGTTTACTGCTGTTAATATCCTTCTGCATCTAATATAATAGAAAAGCACCTCTATTGCATAAATCATACATGACAGAACATTAGGACTTTAAATAATACAGTGAACACCAGAGATCATGCAGGAAAGTCATCTTACAGGCTACTATTAATAGGAATCGAAGCCACAGTGTGCAACCTCCCACTAATTTTGTTTGATTAGACATGTCATAAGCACATGCAGGCCCTCTGAGCCATGAAAAGTGAAAAGCTCCCACTTTACCTACCTCTTCCTAGCACTGGTGAACTAAGCAGTTCAAAGAGAAGAATGACACAATTTCCCAGTCAGGGATTCCCAACTGATGGCCAACACCTAAGACTGGGATGAAGCCTCTGGAGCCAAAAGCTAATGTGTTACAAATGAGCTAAAAAGCAGGAATTTACACAATTGAGAAAGGAGACAAAAGTGGTTTAAAATTATTTGGGCATCAGGTCCAGAAAAGACCATGGAATATATATTTGCCTATAGTTTACAATTTCACTTCTGCTTTATCCAGCTTTCAAAAAACATCCTACACCTAAAGCAACTTGGCCTTATACAAAGGGCCTGAATGCCACTGAGTCTGGCTGTGGTCCCACCTTGCCATCACGGAGGTCCATGCCCAAGGACCTACTCCCCTCTTTAGAGAAGAGAAGTAACCCCAGCTGTTCTAAATGTCAGCATTGTTAACTATTTCACTGCTCTTCACAATATACTGTGGTATTTCTCATATGTCTGCTCGCAAGCCAAAAATCACAGCTGCCAAAACCATGAGGTTCAAACCCTCCCAGTGTATTGGAATTTCTTTAGCATAACGCCCACTTCTCCTAAGATCAAGCAAACCTAAAGTCTGGCACCATGACCTCATCAGAATGCAAAATCAATTTATTCAAATGGAAAATAAATACTCAGAGATCAAGTACCCTTGCTGTAACATCGTATCTTCTATTTGTGAAACTGTGGTATCATAATTCTAACATGAGATGCAATTCTCGTTCTGCCACATCAAAGCGTGGCTGATTTCTAAACCCTTGATGGGGAAAACAGTTTGAGCACAAGGGAGCCTGGGTTAAGAGTTGCAGGGCTCTTATTTGCGCTGTCACAAGTGCTGACTGAAATTATATGTGCCGAAATGGAACTGAAAGATCAAAGAAGTAAGTTTTACAGCGAAATATGAAAGACAGCATTCCAGTCCTATGCAATACACAAAGAGTGGCTGGGAAAGTTTCACCTCCAACACAAACAGGCTTCAGCTTAGGAGAACTAAGGAGCAGAAACACAGTAGATGATGCCAACTCGCTGTTACAACAACCACTGTCAGTGCCGCCACTGCAGCAACAGTGAAAGAACTTGCTAGGTCTATTAAAAAAAAAAAAGACTTTTAACGCTTCCTATTTCTGATGAGACATTTTTCTATTTTAGATTTTGAAGATGCTGAGGAATTTGGCTTCCTTAGCAAGTGGGCAGCACTGTGTAAGCCAACGGATGGGAGTGGAGTTTCTCATGAAAAAGAGGAAAGCATCTTTACACATTAATCTATTATAAGAAAAATACTTTAAGTCAGGATTGGTGTGGGGCAGAGAGAAATAACAAAATCCTGTGGGTGTATATGAAGAGGAACGATGCTGAGAAGGGTCTAAAAGCTACTTGATATAAACTAATTAAGAAGAACATAAAGAAACAACAATGTGTGAGTCTACTAAAGTTCTATGTGCCCACAGTATAGTATTGGAAACAAACTGGAGAAGCCAGATATCTAATTAAACTATTATTTAACTGGAGTAACAGAGACTTGGATAACCTTTGTGTCTAAAACACGAATATGAAGAGGTACTGCTCTTTCAAAAGGATTGGCATGGGGAAAAGGTTGCTGCATTGTGCATCAAGAACATATACAACTGATGTAGTTCCAGGCCATAAGGAAATTCACATCTTGGGGAAATGTCCATGTAATGATTATAAAGTTAGAGATTAAAAAAAATAGGAACATTCCCATGGTGAGGATCTATTGCAAACCACCAAGCTAAGGAAATTAGGGAGAAAAGAGTCTGCAAACACAACTGGCGAAGTCCAGTCCTCCAGAGTGTAGGACTGTACTAATGTGTATTTTAACTACTCCTACATCTGGAAGCAGTTGGGAAAGAAATACAACAGGACATTTTGTTTAGAAAAAAATCAGGATAAACTGAAGTCAGCTTTTGATATAGAAGGTACAGAGAGCAGCCAGTAAAGGGAGAAGGGGAACAGGATGGCTCTTCCAATGTCACTGTAAAGTAAGAGTTCATAGTTCTGAGGATGTAAAACCACAAAACAGCAAAGCATTTTTCAACAGCAGGCTTAAACAAATTATTAAAGTACTAACATGGGTGCTGCCTAGTTGAAGAAACACTCAGAAAACAATTGCTGAAATGACAAAGGAGCAGGGTATTGTGTAGGGCTCCACAGTATTGCATTTCAGGTCCAATGCCATTCAATATTTACGTCAACAGCTTCAACATCAGAACAGAAGGTATGTTTATGAAATTCACAGACAATATTGAGCTCTAAGAGACTGCAAGTATCTTCAAAGGCAGGAGTAGAATCCAAAATTATATGAGTAAATTGGAAAGATGGAATAGGATTCACATTCAGATTGTAAACAAATTATTTTTGCAGTTAATGGAGGACAAGTCAATACAGTCATTGGTGTTTGGGGACACTAACGAGACTCTTCAGCTGACCCTCAGTAAGACGTGTCCAATTGGCCAGGCTCCATTGATTAGATTGGGAATTTTCTGGCCCAGTTAACATACAATGTATTTGTAGGCACCTACACTCAAATGCGTAAAACCTGGCACTGGATCCAATCTACAGTTTGAGGACACTACAGGAATCAATTAGTGGAAACCCATGCAAAATACTTGTATATCTTGATAATTAACTGTATAATGAACTGTATAAATACAAACTACAAATGCAGGAGGACAAACTGTTTTTCCAGTTGCATTTCTGTAGGAGAGGACAATGAGTAAAGAATACCTATCTTACTACGTCATAAATATAAAACATCATAACAGAATTTTGGCATTATAGGCAATGAGATATGTGAAGTAATCATCTCTAAGCAGAGCTGTTTTACATTCAGTTTGGGGCATAGCACTCCAGGAGAGATGTAGAACAACTGCAGAGACAGATTTCCAGAAAACATAACCTCTGAGGAAACATGGACAGTGATGATTGCTTACTGCACGAAAAAAGACACCAAGAAGGAACTCTGTAAGTCGCTATACACCAGACTGGAAGTTGAAAGTAGAAGACTTCCATGACAGACAGGGTGATAAGCAATGTGTTCAAACTGCAGCAAAGAAGATTTTTACTTTCTAACAGTAAGAACAGTGCAACACTGGAACAGAAGTTTTTTAAGAACAAACCAGAGATCTGCCAAAAATATAACTGATCCTGGCTTGGGATACCATGATAGCCTAGGAGACCTCTGAATGTCTTTTCCATGAGTGCTCTCACAGGTTAACAAAATTCCAAGTTACTCATGACTGGATCAGATGCACAGTCATGTGCCCATCACGTACAATAATTCCCAGGGCCAGTTCACAGAGGAACATTTGTCACAGATCCACAGAATGGTCAGAATTAGAAGGGACCTCCAGAGATTGTCTAGTCCAACCCTCTAGGTAAAGCAAGATCACCTAGAGCACATTACACAGGATTGTATCTAGGTAGGTTTTTAGTATCTCCAGAGAAGAAGACTCCACAACCCCTCTGGGCAGCCTGTGCCAGTGCTCTGTCACCCTCACAGTGAAGAAGTTCTTCCTCACATTTAGATGGAACTTCTCATGCTCCAGCTTGTGCTCAATGAGAAATCATTTTTTTTTGTTTTTCCCATCAATTCGTAGGGGTTAGAATTTGTGGCGGACACACAGTGACTGCCACATTTCCACACAGTGTGCCCTCTTGGTGTCCCAACACAGACCTCCAGAACCATCAGTTACAGCAAAGGAGATAGGTAGGGCTCCATCAAGCCCCCTTATACCTTCTTGCAAAGAGAGAAGAAACGAGATGAGTACTGGTCAAAACTACACCCATGACAGATCCTTTTCCCTTACTCATGAGTAACTCTGAAGTGAGACCATAACAATTCAGTATTGTGATCCCAAACCAAATACGTTGCTGATACAGTTCTCTTCTTTCGCTAAAGCTACTGTGATTAAATAATCCAGCTTCCCATATTTTAAGGCAGATATTGTTATTAACTCAGTAGTCATGGTTACCCCTCAGATATATTTTATTAGAGGTATGCACAAGAAAGACTGATGAATCAAATCTAACAAACATTGCACAATGTACATTGATCATGATTTTCACAGTTCAATATCTCGGTCTACTGCAGTATCCACTATATGTACTTTAAATTTTACTGCAGGTGCCCACTATGGGCATAGGCAATAAATATTTCAGAAACGAATTCCAGTCCAATTAGGCAGAGTTGCTATATTTGCCAAATACAAGCCCTGAAGTAAAACTGTAGAATAAGCTTACCTATTTAATAGTAGAGAATGCAAATGTCATAATAACAATTTTACCTATTCCTAACGCCAAGGGCAATGCTGGAACAGGAAATGATAGTTTTAATGTTTTTAAAGGATGTCATATTTTACACAAACTGCTTCTGAGGAAACCATTCTAACAAATCTCTTCCTTCTTGGATGCACTTTCAAGCATCTTTGAAAAAAAGTAATCAGTTAAATTTTCACACCACAAAGACAGATGATCACATGCTGAAAGATCTAGATAAGAGAGCTGAAATAACTGAACTTGTCCTCACCCCAGTTGTTTATAAAATGCAGGACTTAATCATTTATGCTTTTTTTTGCTGTATAAACAAGGGGTCATCAGAATTTACATTTTAGACTGGCAAACAAGGTCGTCTTCATTGACCTTATTTATTTTAAATTATTCACCACACTTCAAACACTCCAGGATATTCCTGCTCAAGTTAAGTGGCTGAAATTTATACGGCTCCATATAAAGACACTGAAATGCCTCATTAAATCTTTTTCCTCCCCAGGAATGTTCTCTCTAACAGCTATATACTTCTATACATACCCCTATCTATATTTGAGACTTTATTTTCAGTTTTCTTAGAATTAATTCAGTTCACTAACTTCTGAACATCTCACACAAGTCCCTGAAAGCCACATAAGTCCTTGGTTAGACCATTTGATGAAATTCATGCACTAAGGATGCAGCTGGAGGCCACTGTGTTCACGTGACTTCACTGCCTTATCATAAGGGTGAGTGTCAGGAGGACAGAGCCAGGCTCTTCTCTGTGATGCCCAATGACAGGACAAGGGGCAATGGGTACAAGCTAGAGCATAGGAAGTTCCACAAAAGCATTAGAAAAAACTTTTTTCACTGTGAGGGTGACAGAGCACTGGCACAGGCTGCCCAGGGAGGTTGTAGAGTCTCCTTCTCTGGAAACATTCAAAACCCGCCTGGACGCGTTCCTGAGTGACCTAATCCAGGTGATCCTGCTCCAGCAGGGGGGCTGGAGTAGATGATCTTCTGAGGTCCCTTCCAACCCCTGACATTCTGTGATTCTGTGATAATGGTAAGGTCTGCCTGTGAAAATATAGAGTAACATTTCAATTAGCTACCCAGTGTAGTTTCTTCTTCTCTTGGCCCATGTTTCCAGACAGGAGATACTGGATGATCTCAGATGAAGGTCCTGATAAAAGATAAGAAGTCCTGAGAAGCGGAGGAGATGTATTTCACATGGTAAAGAGAGGAAGAATATCTTTGTATGCAAGCTTGTTACCAAGTAGAGAAAGCTTTAAACTAGGTTCATGAGGACATGGTATCTAAATACAGAAGTGAGGAAGAAATGCAGATAAAGGGGAAGTACATGTTGGAGGAGGCCATAAAACAGAGGGCATCCAGACTTCCCAAACAGCTGTACATTACTGCAGTGAGCTTGAGTGATAGCAGAGCTATGGCATGGTCAGAATCACTGACACAAGGTACCATACATGACCAGAGTATGGTCCTGGATGAAGGCTGTTTGAGAAGGAAAGGCAGAGACAAAAAGAAGAGGGAGCTGTGTTTTCTGTAAAAAAGTTTCTCAACTCCACAACAACTCCTTCTCCTTCTTCACTGACCCCGGTGTCTGCAGAGTTGTTTTTATCACATCCCACTCCTGCTCCACTGCAGTTTTTCCCTCTTAAATACATTACTGCAGAGGTCCTACCACCATCGCTGACTGGCGTCAGGGGTGGAGCTGACTTGGAACCGGGGAATCTTCTAGCAGCTTCTCATAGAAGCCATCCCTATAGCCCCTCCTCTGTTACCTAAACTCTGCCACACAAACCCAGTGCATTTTTTAACGTAAATTCTGCTCCAAACACACTTTTTAATGTACCTTGTCAGTTCTTCTGCATTCTTCATTTCAACAGCTTTGTGCCAGTTTACATAAACTGACAATCTAGATTCTAGAAATTAGTGTAATCTAAAAAATTAAAGTGAATTCTAATGTACTACTTACTTGTCTTCCTGAATACGGCTGAAGTCCCAGGAGAGGTTGGGCTCTCTTTCCTATTCTTTGAAGTTTGCATTGCAAAAATCTTCATTCAAGAGAGGAAAGAACAAGTGTTTATCACCTCTAAAAAAAATAATATGTCTACTTAGCTAACAACATGATTTGCACAAAAGTTCTGATCTATGGTTATTCGCAGTACAAAATGAACGGGAGAGAATTTCATGGGTTTGGTTATCGTGGTTGTTTTCAAAAAAGTTAGGGCTTATTCTCATCTAAAATATGGCATCCCTGACAAGTCTGTAATCTTCTGATAGAGTCATCATTGTTCCCTAAAGCATAAGCTACTCCAAATCAGTTTTCAGCAGTCTTTTAAAAGTTGCCCTAATCCAAATGTTTTTGGTGATAAAGTCGGCTGTCTCTGAAAATTATCTACAAATATACTATGTCCTAGGGTCTCGTGCTGTAGATACATGAAAAAATATATGTGAAACCTTCATGGATATTTTATCCTAAAAGTCCTTCTTAATCCAACAAATGTCAGATTTCAAGTGGCCTCCTCCTTCTGCACCAGCTTTATGTGGGAAACTCAAAGCAGCTCTGTAATCAATTCCCTTTCTTCCATACCTTATCTCTGTACAACATCAGCAAACAGAAATTCCTAGTGGATGGTCCATAAATCTATCATTTCTGGTCTTGGCTTGCCTTCTACTGCCTACAGTAAATTTTCTTACTCCAATGTTAACATCTCCCTGCCTCATGAAATTCTCTGCTTAAGACCAGAATGAGCGAAATTAAGCAAGTAACGTCTTCCCCTACCTCAGTTCTCCATATCCTCCTCTAATCACTGTGGACAATCTCACTGTCTTGCCTATCATGCAAACCACAACACAGATGACATTTTCAACTCAGAGAGTCTCTCAAATCCCACTTATGTGTCAGTTTGGTGGATTTGTTCTACATAACCTATCTGTTATATAGCTTTTTCTATCCATTCATATAGCTCGTGTTCTCAGCCAAAGCTCTCATCAGATCCATCACTGCAGACAGCCTCTTCTCTGTCCTTAACACACGCAATCTTACCTGTGGCAAAGATTGTTTTCTTTTGTCATTGACTGTAATCACGCCACTCCTATTTGCCTTTGGTACATCCAGCATAATTTGTTCTCACTTTTAAGGCTCTTAACTGCTCATCTCACACCTGATGTATTTTCTCACTTTGTATGGTCATGTGAGCTATCCCAGTAATGCTAGCCTCCACCGTCTACTAGCTAAACATTAGTAAGCGAAGTTCGCTAAAATATGCTTTGCTGAGAAGCCTCCAAAACACTTATTTTCCCACAACGGACTGAAAATTATTGGTTACTGCTTGAGAGGTGGGTCATCCAAAGGTACTTGGACAGGCTTGAGAGGCGGGCTCGTGCAAACCTCATAAAGTTCAACAAGGCCAAGAGCAAGGTCCTGCACATAGGACAGGGCAATCTGAAGTACAAATACAGGCTGAGTGATGAGTGGATTAAGAGCAGACTGGAGCAGAAGGACCTCGAAGTGCTGGTGGATGAAAAACAACAGGAGACGGCATTGTGTGCTGGCAGCCCAGAAAGCCAAACGTATCCTGGGCTGCATCAAAAGAAGTGTGGCCAGCAGGTGGAGGGAGGTAATTGTCCCCCTCTGCTCTCATGAGGTCACACTTGAGTATTGTGTTCAGCTCTGGGGATCGAACATAAGAAAGACATGGACCGGCTGGAGCGGGTTGAG
>NW_009724292.1:20487-24435 GCF_000703405.1 Apaloderma vittatum | reverse complement strand
GGTTAACAAAGATGATCAGGGGGCTGGAGCACCTCTCCTATATGGACAGGCTGAGAGATTTGGGGTTGTTCAGCCTGGTGAAGATAAGGCTCCAGGGAGGCCTTCCAGTACCTAAAGGTGGCCTACAAGAAAGATGGAGAGGGACTCTTTATCAGGGAGTGTAGTGATAGGACAAAGGGCAAAGGCCTGGAACTGCAAGAGGGTAGATTTACATGAGATATGAAGAAGAAATTCTTCATTGTGGGGCTGGATGAGACACTGAAACAGGTTGCCCAGAGAAGCTGTGGATGGCCCACCCCTCGAAGTGTTCAAGGCCAGGCTGGATGGGGCTTTGAGCAGCCCCGACTAGTGAGAGGTGTCCCTGCCCACAGCTGGGGGGTGGGAACTAGATGACCTTTAAGGTCCCTTCCAACCCAAACCATTCTATGATTCTATGATGATGATGGACAATACTTTATCATAATTCCCTTGTACTCCTCCAATCTGTCCACAGCCATCTGTTATCTGTTACCTCATAGTCTTTTGGTCATTTTCCTAAACTGCTTACATACATCTCTTTCATGTCCACACAAAGAGAGGGTCTTCATTCACCATTCAGGTTCCTAGATACTAATGCCAGTAAATACTATTGGTAGTCCATGAGATTTCATACAAAGGAATAACGAAATGAGGATTACTATGTTTGAGACACCAAGAAGCAACCACAAGACAAGACTGTTTTTGCTGATGCTCTTTCTCAAAGTCAACCAAATGCTTTTCCAGGTGACATGAAAAAAATGACAACCCTTAAACTCAGACCAGAGGAAGGAAGGTACATAACAGCTATACTCTACATGGAAAGTATTTTATAAAACACATATACCATACACATATATCCCTACATACATACATATAATTTTATGGCTACATATACATGTGCAATCTCAGAAAAAACAAAGCTAATAAAGTATACATTTGCTTTACATTTCAGTGTACTTCTTTTGAAGATGGAGATACATTTTTAAATCTCCGAAAGTGTAAAACAACCTCTACACTTAATATAATTTCAGATAAGCTCAATTCCAGCTGAAGCATAGACCAGCAGTGATTCACCACTTACAAATCAGCAGAAACTGTAGAGAGAGGCAAAAGAAATTTATACCACAGTTTCATACACAACTAATTTTAAAATATTCTTAACCAGATTGTCTCACTAATTGCCAACTTGGCAGGTCTTTCTTAAGGCAAGTAGTTTAATGACTGGCCAAGGACCTTGCAGGAGTTATCAGACGTGATTTTTATCTGCTTGCTGATGACGAGCAGATGATATGATCTTTAACTTCACCTTACTATCTCAGTTTTAACAATGCTGTCTTACACCTGTGTATACATGTAGGTCTTATTCCCTCACTGCTGGGCTATACTGAACGTGTCACAGTCTGAGACCAGGTCACTAAGCAAGAAGAGCATACACTACCAACATAAATTACATTTAACTGCACAAGGGCATGCATGCATATTAGAAGACAGCATACACTTAATTGGCTGTGTAAGACAGTTTGAGTTTAACTCCTTGCTTCATGAAGTAAATTCTCACTCTGTGAGGTACCAGGAAGCCTTCCCATCTCCCCCTTTTAGTTCCTTCTAAACCACTATTCTATATATAAGAGAAGGGGGAAGAAGAGGGCAAAATGGCAGGCATCTAAGAGAAATGCAAACAGTCTGGAACAGTAATGGAAATTTAAAAGAGTGAGAATAGGAACAAAATGCTGGCATTTTGGAGAACATCCAGCACAGAGTAATTTGATGAGTATTTACTAGGCTAAATCCTGCACTAAAAGCCTTTAATGTTGTAGAGTTTACAGGTCACTTTCTGCTATGGTGTGCACCGCATGCCCACACCTAACACATGTATGCCTAAATGAACTGCTATGAAATATTCAAAACACTGCTCCAAAAATACATAATCATCACATAAGTGCCTCTAGTCAGACACATGCATCCTCAGCATTTACAGACCTACTGAAACATGCAGGTAGTTGTTTCACTTCCCTATGTTTTACTGGAATCCCAAGAGAATGCCAGAAGGCAAATGGCTTTCAGTCATAAAGTGTTTCTTTTTGTTAGATCATTGCCATTGTGTTAAGTACTGGGTTTGTTTGGTATAAAGTACATCAGCCATATTTACAAACAGAAAACAGAGATCAACTACATGTATTCTCAAAATTGGATGATGATATCAAAGAGCAAGGCACAGGAAGAAGAATACTGAAGTTCAATTTATTTTGAATTACTTTGCGAATCTCCGAAACTCATTTAGCAAAGTGCTCTGCTCCACCAAGTATGTATCTAGTTAGGAAGTGGTTAAACATATTGGAAAGCATGACATTTAAGATTATTGTCTGCTAAAAAGATGACCTTTATGGAAAGGTTACACAGCAGAAGGCAGAGTTACTGACTGAACAGAAAAAAAAGTCTTTTTATCATACAATAGTAATGTAATTAATAACACACATTATCAGAATTTACAAAAGAGAAACAAGTAGTTGAATTTGTACTATTCACTTTAACATACTGTTTTCTTTAAAGAAGAATCGAAACTGGAGGAAAAACTGCATTTAACAGGAAACATTTCTTTTGTTAAAAATGACAGGGATATAAAGCATGCCAAGATTTAAAAAAAAAAAAAAAGAAAAGAAAAAGTCACCAAGCCAGAGAAAAATCGACGTTCAAGTATAAATAGTTCAACACAAATCCACAAACAACGTGCAACTAGGCAAATGAAAGGTAATGACAAAGACTACATCTGACACTCTTGTCCTCAACTAACCCCATTATGCCCGAGGACTGTAGCATGTGTAATACATAAGATGACACATTTTCTTGGACACTAATGTAATCACCACCAACAAAATGAGCTGAATAATTATAAGACCCAGTTTTTGATTTCAACTCCTGTTCTGCTTTCCTGAGTTAAGTCAAAGCTGCAATGATAGTTATAACTACTTTTTCTGGCTACATTTTTTTGAGAATGGAGAAAAAAAAAAAGAGAAAACCCAAACTCTATGTATGAAAAAAAATAAAGTGTTCCATTGGAATCAACTGTGGGGTTAGGAACTTTTAATTAATATTGCGCATATACACAATAGATAGATGTACAGAAAAGAGAAAAACATGCAAAGATGGGTGTATTTTGGAGTCAGCATCTGGAAAAAATGCAAATCTACTCGGTAGACACCTCAAATCCAACAATTTGGGTTTGGAACCCTCACAACTCCTTATCCTCCACTTCAAGCACAGGACTGTGTCAGTATAGAGTACCATTTCCTCTAAAAAAGGACAGAAAGCCTACCAGTGAGGACTGAGGAAATCACCATCCCAAGCAGGAAAAAACATTTGTGGCAGAGAAGGGAACTGCCTGTGCCTGTTCTCTTGCCCACTGTCCTGCCAGCTGAACTACAGAAGCATCACTTTGTTCTAGTCAACGGCTTTGATAAACACACATCTCCAAGGCAGCTGCTCACTGAAAAACCTTCTGAAGTGAAACTTCATATAAAGTTCATTCAGGCCAAAAGACTGTGTGTTTTAAAAATGCCCTAAAATCTCTAACTGGACCTTATCAAGTATACTTGAGGTAGCTTGCAACCTGAGGTACATCAGTGAGAGTGTCTAGAACCAGCAACATGCCCACATGTTCGCTGGACTGAGCTCCAACTCATACCAAGCCCATAAATAAAAGAAGAAACATGGCCTTATTAATCCTTTTAACTTCTCACAAATAAACAAGTTTGAGCTCTGGTCTTCCCAGAAAATCAACAAAAAAAAATCCCAGTTCACTATTTATATAGATGTATCTTCTCCTGACACTTCATTACAAAGACCCTAGGAAGCACATGAGAACTTCTGTAAGGTAATATGTAGACAAGTCTCAAGAATATTACATTCAGGAGGCCAGATGTGAGAATTTGG
>NW_009724292.1:0-20456 GCF_000703405.1 Apaloderma vittatum | reverse complement strand
TCCTGGGCTTGTCTACAGGTTGAGGTTTGCTGGGCTTGCTCTCCCCTTGTTCCTCCTTCTCATGCTCTAGCTTTGGTATAAGAAACCTTTGTAAATAACTGGATTTACACATCTTAAATAACTGGATCCACACATTGTTGATGAGAGGCTCAACATGAGCCAGAAGTGTGCACCTGCAGCCCAAAAGGTGAACCATGTCCTGGGCTGCATCAAAAGGAATGTGACCAGCAAGTCAGGGGAGGTAATTCTCCCGCTCTGCTCTGGCGAGGCCTCACCTGAAGTACTGCATCCAGTTCTCAAGCCCACAGAACAAAAAGGACAAGGATCTGCTGGAGAAGGGCCACGAAGACAACTAGAGCGCTGGAGAACCTCTGCTATGAGGACAGGCTGAGGGAGCTGGGGTTACTCATCTTGGAGAAGAGAAGGCTTCAGGATGACCTAATAGTAGCCCTCCAATACACAAAAGGGGCCTACAGGAAAGCTGGAGAAGGGCTTTTTACAAAGAATAATGGCCTGAAACTGCAAGAGGGTGGATTTAGACTAGATACAAGGAAAAAATTCTTCACCATGAGAGAGGTGAAGCACTGGAACAGATGGCCCAAGGAGGCTGTGGATGTCCCATCCCCCAGAATTGTTCAAGGCCAAGTTGGATGGGGCTTTGAGCAACCTGGTCTAGTAGAAGAGAGGTGTCCCTGCCCACAGCAGGGAGGTTGGGACTAAATGATCTTTAAGGTCCCTTCCAACCTTAACCATTCTATGATCAGGCTTTCACCAGCTTCTTACTGAACCTTGTAGCTATGAACCAACATTGGTCAAAGCAGATAATTTCAAAGATTATTTCCTAACATTTCACAGACAGTTTTTCTTTCTCTTTGTGCACCACAACAGCATTTTCAAACTTACACCAATGCAGAGGAGCTATGATCACCTCCCCTGACAGTCAGTCACGTCGCAGTGGCAGAAGCCGCAAGGTCTTAAAGGTCTTTTCTAGCCTAAGTGATTCTCTGATTCTATGTGCCATGAGATGGTTCTTGTTACCAACACCTCAGTCACTCTTCATACACAGAATTTGTTTCTCAACAGTATGCTTACCACACTAGATTCCCTCATACTTACACAGGCTGGGCAGATTCATGAGTGCCAAGATTTGTATTTTTTTTGGACAGACAAAAGAAACAAACAAACAAGAAAAAAAAAACACAAGAAACCTCTCCACATTATTCTGGGTACTACCTGATATTCACATCTACCCTGGGCAGCCACAGAATTACATATGAGCATGTCTGCTAAACTGAGAAGGAAATGATGCAGCCTTGTAAAATCAGCAGCTGCTGACCCATAACTAATTTGCAATAGCAGTATTTTTCAACCTCATTAATGAAGTAGGATATAGAAATATGAGATACTGTGCAAAAAAAAATCCCCTTAAATACAGCAAAGGCAGCTTCCTAAGCAAATTATCAGGGCTCTGTTATGGATGCCCTGTCTAGAAACTTTGCAACAGCCTGAAAGAACAGAAATGAAAACTTGTGTTATGAAGCATGGTAGATTTTCATTACTTTCTGTGTACATCCTTTCAGCAGTAACTTACTAAAAGGGCATTTTATTATATGTTGATGGGTCATTTTGTGAAACTGTGGCACTTTAGTCAATAATACCTCACTGAAGAAATAGCATGAGTAATAGAGACACTTACCGCATATGTGCAGATTCTTCCCGTTGTAACTAACCACATCACAGAATAGTTCAAACTTTATTCCACATATATACAGTGTCACATTTTAAAATGTTGCTTATGGTTGTGCTGTTTGATCACAAGTACTTGTAACTGTCTTTTCCTTAGGGTAGTGAACAGTACTGTCAGGAGCCACCATTATTAATTGCAGAAGTTTAAGTCTTTGAATTCACTATTATTACTAGTTCCAGGCATCAAATGTTGAAAGTATTGCACATCTACTGAAAAATCTTAAACAGTGATCAACTTGTTATAAAAATTGCTTTGTGGGGATTGTGGGACATGGCTGTACTACTACTGCATTGCACTCGTGTACTAACCACTCGTATCATCCTTCTCTGCACAACTTCACAAGCTGCTTCTGCACCCTGATGCTTCTTTGGTTCCTGCTATTTTCTCTCCCTGCAAGGACAGCTTCTATGCTCTTTTGCATCTTCATGGAAGGATTTCTTTCTTTTCTGTACTGGGTCTGGCTGGGATGGAGTTAATTCTCCCCATAGCAGCTCTTATAATGCTATGCTTTTCAGTCGTCTTGATAACCCACTCATGTGTTGGCTGCTGCTGAGCAGCACCGGCCCAGCTCCAAGGCTGTCTCTCCAACACCCCACAAAGGCCAGGAGCCTGAGGGTGGGCAAGAGCTTGGAAGGTGGCATAGCCAGAACAGCTGACTCCAACTAATTAAAGGAATATCCCATATCATACAATATCATGCTCAGCAATAAAAGTTAAGAGAAAGGAGGAGGAGCAGAGGCTTTCATTATTAATGCATTTGTCTTCTGAAGCAGCTGCTACATGTACTGAAGTTCTACTCCCCACCAATTTACTGGACATCACCTACTGATGTGAAGTAGAGAACACATCCTTTTCGGTTTTTTTTCCACATGCAGCCTTTGCTTTTCTTCATTAGACTGCCTTTATCTCAACTCACAATTTTTTCATCATTTTTCACACCCTCATCCTGCTGAGGAGGGGGAACGAGAAAGCAGCTGAGTGGGAGGTTGAGCACTACAGCTTTCCTTTCCTCTGTCTTTACAGAGAAGTTTACAGGCCAGGAACACTCCTTCAGCAATGCCACCAAGAGGCCACTAAACCATTTAATCATTGGAGCTTCTCCACTTGTCCCAGCGATATGCCACACATTACAGTTGATAATGTTCTCTCCCCTCTGTGCTCCGGATGTTAAGCATAAAGGCTGAGGAAAAGGACAAACAGCTGCTGTACTGATGTCAGTCTTTGTGGCAGCACTGATAAAGGACTGCTTTTCCAAACAGTCCTGGAAGACTCTTCCCCACGTTGCATACACTTGGAGACCATCCTACTTTACCATTCTTTACAGTCTGTTTTAATCCTAGGTTGTTAGGCAAACAGGTATGCTAACATCTTGCATACTTTTATGACAATCCTCAGGCAGCACCTGCTACCGAGCAACAAGGAACTTGTTCAAAAAATTTACCAAACTGATCAGATAGTATCTACTGATTTACATCCTCACAGATTAGAAAATTACCAATGGCCGAATACAGCTTGCTTGGAAGCTTCCGCACCTTGCAACATTCATGTGTAATTACTGCTTCTTAATAATATGTTTTACTATCTCAGTGTGTTTCTTAAAAAAACATTAAATTCTATAAAATGTCCACTGCAAAATATTAAGTAAGATGATCAGATTTGCTGTTTTTTCCCCTTACTTGATGAATCAGAATTATGCTTTCTAACATAATTTTTAACATAAACATATGTCTTTCAAAACAAAAACAGGCAACTGTGGTACCACTTTTCTGACATTGTGAAACAGGAGGGACAGGTTTCTCAGCAGGGAGAGGGCTGGGATGCAAAATGAGATTAAAGAGGAAGTTGAAATGGTTCTTTCATGGAGCGGATCTGAAATTTGCAAGGAGACAGTTGTCACTGCGCTGAAGTTGCCTGGCACAGATGTGTCACTTGGAGAACTCAGAGGGTGAGAAAAGCAGAAAGACCCCAGAAAATCAACAACAGCAACAAAAAAAAACCACCTTTTTTTTTTTTCCTGTGCAAAAAGTCAGCTGCCACTGGGTATTGAAAGCAAAATTTTGTAGTCCTCTCCATACAGTCCTACCACATTATCATCTATAAGGGCTTTACCTGCACAAGTGCCCTTTAATGTGCTGATGTATTGTGTTTCTGCCGAGTATCAGGATCTCTCTGTTCCCTAAAGTGGAGCCAGAGGAACTCTTGGATTTCCGTGACACAAGTATCTTGCCATCAGTTTGATGGTGCTTAGGGACCGTTGCCTCTCCAGTGTTTTCATAGTGTTAACAACATACTGATCTTTACTAGTGCTGCCTCGGAAGAACTTTCAAGTTCTTGTCAGGTCTCCAGACAAGGTAAGTTCTTGGAGCCTCAGCAGGGAGTAGAAGGCCTCTATTCAGCTCAATGTGGCCAAAATGATGCTAACCTAAGTATACAATTCCAGGTGCACCATTTTCACTTCTCCAGTGAAAGATACCCTCTACAAAAAATAGACCTTACCCTGTATATACATAGAATAACTCAGCTGAAATACTGTAGAAAAGAAAAAAAATCCTAGACAAACTGTTTTTCAGTTGTTAATAAAGTGAGTCAAAACCAACAAAAATGCCATCACGACATGTAGAAAATGTTGCTTTTGCACACATTATTTAGGGCTCTTTGTATATCCTAGGCAATGCACAGCAGTTGGCTTTATTTTATTTTCTTTCTTTTCCCTCTTCATCATGGTATTTTTTTTCCTCCCACCTCACGTATGGATATTTTTATTCCCTGAGCTCTATTAAGTCTTCACCTTGATTTTCAATGTTCCTATTTTTTTCTTCCCCTTCCTCCCTGAACAACTTGACTTGTCTTTACTTTTTAATGTCTTTGCTTCTAGAAACACCCAGGGACCCTACCAAAAGGAGCTCCAACCTATTTGTAAAAAGGAGCCAACATTGCTAGCCATTCTCTGTTGAAATTAATAAAGCTTCCCGAGGGACAAAAGGAGATGGAGGTGAGGAATCATCTATTCAGAAGGAAATTTTCAGTAATTAGTAAGAAAATTTAATGGGCAATATAATAATAGTTATACTACATAGGTATTAATATATAGAACCGTATATGAAAACCTCATATTAGCTACTGCAATTTACTAACCAAAACAAAAGCTGACCACTACAGATGAACCATCAAATATAGGCAGCAGGATCTTGTTGTTCCGCTGCTGCTGTCAGCTGTGGATAGAAGGAGCATTGGCTATAAAATGGATCACACGCAGCATCTTTCCAACTGTCAGTTTCACGCTGCTGGGAGACCTTGCTTCCCTCTAACTGTTTGCCTATTAGTTTGCTTAAAAGAAAATACACCCCCTACTTTAGTAAGCCACACTCTGGAAATAATGAATTTCAGAGACAAGCGAGGGTCTGTGCGCTTCCTGCTTAGAAACTCTAATTCATGCCTCTAACTTTGAAACAGACTCATCAAGTTGAGCAGAGTTACTTCCGAGCTTAAAAAACCTGTACGTGAGTTTATAGATCTAAAACATGTAATGCTTTCAGGATAATCAAAATTGATGTACAGCAACTCTTTCCTACACTTAGTTATCATTCTGACTTCCCAGGAAAAGTGCTAAGTGAAATGACAAAGCCCAAACTGCAACGAGGAGAAATTCATCACTCTAAAGCGATACAAATGATTAAAATAAAGCAGTTCAGTTAAGGACATATGAAATAGTGAACACATAAAAATGAGTGAGGAAAGAATTGCCCTGGAAACAAAGTTATTTCAGTTATAGGTTATTTTGATCCTTTTATGATGAATATACATTGTAAATTAAGAAAATCACTTGTACAGTGCCAGCGAAAGAAAGCTGTATCAAAGGATTTTTATCACCCCTACTAAGTGACCAAAACAAAGCACCTTCTATTAATTAAAAAAAACCCCTTTATTAAAATAATAATACTCTAACTGCAGCTAACTGGACAATATTTTGAAATATAAAGTGAGTATCAAATAATCTTCTACTAAACCAGTAAATGCCTATGTAAGTAGACCCTGTACAGAAACCTGAAAAGCCACTTCAAGGTTCTATTTATTTCCTGCTATTCAGAAATGCTCCTTCTAGGTTTGAAGGAATTCATATCTCAACACTTGGACACCTCACTTGTGAACAGTGGCTAGAAATATCTTTCTTTCATTACAACCTGGCAAAATTTCATCTGCTCCACCCAAACGCACACCTGACCACAGCGATCCATCCCACTCTTACTTCCAAAACATTTCCTGCTTGTGGCTGACAATGGAAGCTACAGCCTATAAAACATGCAGTCATATGTCTCGAAATTTGACCTAGTGGATATGGAGTGGGTCAAAATATATCTTGTGTACTTCTTATATGCATATATATATATCATTTATATAAATCACCTTTGTATTGCATGCTATAAAATTCTTCTGTGACTGGTAGACAGTTAGGGTCTGACTATCCTACAAGAAATTATCTTCACACAGCTCTAAACCCAGCGCTGATCACAATGATAAAACAGTTTAAAATACCTATAACCTCAAGCTGTTGAGCTGCAGCACTTCTACTGAAGACAGCCAGAAAACCTGACTACAGAATTCCTTTCTTTAAGAAGCAACATGAGATACTCACTTGCTGTAACAGAAGTCACAATTAGGAAGTTCACTTCCTTCTGCAACTGATCTAGTTTTGGTGGCCCCACCATAAGAGGGACGTGGATCTGTTGGAGCGTGTTCGGGGGAGGGCCACAAGGATGATCCAGGGGCTGGAGCACCTCTGCTATGAGGACAGGCTGAGGGAACCGGGATTGTTCAGTCTGGAAAAGAGAAGGCTCTGGGGGGACCTAATAGCTGCCTTCCAGTACCTGAAGGGAACCTACAGGAAGGCTGGGGAGGGACTTTTTACAAGAGTGTCCAGCAACAGGACAAGGGGAAATGGGTTTAAGTTGAAGGAGAATAGATTTAGATTGGATCTTAGAAAGAAATTCTTCAGTATGAGGGTGGAAAGACTTTGGAATAAATTGCCAAGAGATGTTGTGGCTGCCTCCTTCCTGGAGGTGTTCAAGGCCAAGTTGGACGGAGCCTTGAGTAGCCTGATCTAGTTCAGAGGCGTCCCTGCTCATGACAGGGAGGTTGGACTAGATGATCTCTAAGGTCCCTTCCAGCCTAGGCCATTCTATGATTCTATGATTCTATGATCTCTCAGTGAGGAAACATGATCGGTGCACGATGGTTTCTGCTTAAGGAGTAGAGAGCATGGCCCTAAAGGAGAGTCTCATGTACGCACCGTCTAAACTAACATGCTGAAGACATACGTATAGACAGACCTCATCTGTTACGAATGCACATGAGGAAGCTGCAGTCTGTGCTCCAGCCATAAATCACAAGTAAAGCTACACTAGTCTTTGTAAAGCTCCTTGAATCTGAGCCAACAGAGAAAAGAAATCTAGAGCTTGCTTTTAACCACAGACATAAATGTGCTCATGCCAAGCCAGCCCAAATCAGTAACTGGCAGTCAGTAGCCTACAACAGCTGACATTTCCTGCTCTCTCTTTTCTTAAGATATACTCATGGGCAAGCCACTGCAACGAGCCAGGCTGCACCAAATGGAAATATGTACAATGATAGTAAGAAACACTTGTAATCATGAAAAACAACAATGGAAACGAGCATTCATGACTAGAGTTGATGAGGACTCCAAAAAGCACCCACAAAATGAACACCCTCTGCATGAACAGCAGGCAAGGTTGGAAAGTGGAGGGGAGGGGTGAGAAAAGACAGCAACTCCCTCTCTCGTTGCCAAGCCGTCTACTTGTTTCAACAAACGAGCCATTAGCATCTCCAAATTATTTGGCCCAAGCTACAGCCAGCTCCCTTTTATCCAAGCCCAGGCCCCAGCCAAACATTGGGAAATTACCAGCTGGGTCCAGCGCGAAGGCAGCCAGCCTGCATATCATCAGCACCACAGCATCAAGGAATTGATGAAACTGCACTCTCCTTCACCACCTTTGCCTATACATTAAATGTATAGACATGTGGTCACAGAAAAGAACCTGCTTGCCTGAACTACCCACTACAAAGCCTGAAGGCAAATTATTATTCACTGGGATTTCTCTGAAGGAACTGGAAAGCTGAAAGAAATGGAGATTCCTAACTGCAATTCTAGGTACCCTTGCAAGTATTGTACAAGCACATTGGAGGAGACATCTGCAGTACTCCTTGAATTAGCATGAACATTAGCATGGTTTTTTCTAAAAGTTCACAAAAATAGGCAAGAACAGTCTCTACAACTGCACGGTGCACAGGTATGAACTTCACTACCCAAATACTGACAGATATGTCACTGTCACTTCTTAATTTCTTTGTCCCAGGAAAAAAAAAAAAGTAGAGACAGGACAATTAATTCTAATGGTACATTAGCTTATCTGTTAATTAAGTGATTGTAATAATCAACACAGCATATAAAAAATTCTTTTTCCAAAGATCAAAAAAAGTTAATATGGAAGTAGATCTTTCTGTGCATCTTTAGCTTCTGCTCACTTACACAGCCCCTTAGTTAGACATTTGATAAGACTTCCTAGACATTAAATGTGGTGACTACCTACATTTCAGAAAGAGAAAAAATAATGGACATATCTACACACAGTGAAGTGTTCCAGCTGAGAATGTCTTCTAAGTTACAAGGCAGTCGATATTATTTAGCTGTAAAATGGTATACCTTTTATGACAGTGCACTGTACACAGGACCCAGGGCAAAAGAAGCCCTCATGTTAAAAACAATCAGATTAGCATAATAAGAGCAGAAAGCAAAGCTGTGGAAACATTAGGGGAGCTTTAATTTTTTTTTCTTTAAAGCATTTTAAATCCTCTAGCCAAAGTAAACACATCACAAATTAGTCCTCAGAAGCACCCTCAGCCAAAAGGTAAACATTGTAATGTGGAATCTAAACTAAGCTTTATAGCCTCCATGACATATAATAGATGTGGGGGGCTCAGAACACAGACTGAAACAAGTATACATTAATGTTTTCAGACCTAATAAAGACATTTAAAATACAGTGAGCTAGCAAGAATACCACTAATATACACTCTTCGTGCTGCCATTCTGGAATTAAGAATACGTGGTGCTAGTTTTCACACATAAAATTTCTGCTGTGGAAAAGGCCCCACACAAAACACAGTCCTTCCTTGAATCCACTAAACTCTTCCTGTTGCTGAAGTGACACGGAAATGTGGTGTATCAGTATCCTGGGATACCCACCACAGCCAGGCAGCATCCTGCCATCTATGAATGATCAGAAAATTACAATCCCCAGCTGTTGAAAAGTAGTGGCTACTTTACAGAGAGATTTTCAGGAGGAGAAAACAGGAAAAAGCTCTCTTCAGTTTGGAACAGAGCTTGATACTTCATTTCTTAATATTGGTTCTTAAAGAGATTTTCCAGTTCTGCATCTTAATGCACCAGAATTGCTGTGCAGCACTAGACCAATATCCCATTGCCAGAAATCAAACAACGAAGGAAAACAAACGGATGAAGCAGTTAAAAATAATGTGTCTGCCTGAAGTCAGGAGGAAACTCCTTTTAGATGTTACACCCTCAGGCACAACCCGAGATTGATTCTGGTGGATCTCTCATCTCAGGGCACACCTGTTCCACAGACCATCCCTCCTAGGTCCTGAACCTCACCTGAGAGAGCTGCTCCTGAGCACAGGGCAGGTTAACAACATCAGCCCCATACTGCCTCTTTCAGACTTCTACTCTTCTCCCAGATGAGTGGAAAATCTGAGCCTGATTTCCAGAAAGGTCCTGCTTTGCTGGTGACTAGGACAGAAGAAACTGCTATGAGATATGAAGTACACAGTTAAAAAAGCACTCACTCAGCTCCAGTTGTGTGAGAAAGGCCTTCAAAGTCATTCCTAAATATCAATGTAAGATGTATCCCAGAGGCAATTTTCTGCACCTTAAATTAAGATAGCTGAATCTATACCTACCTCCTAGCTGCCTACATTCATCAGAGTTCTAGACCAGCAATGTTTGTTTTCTGACCAATTTATTTTTTCTTATGTTGTTCTTTAATGAACTCTAAATTACTCAGAAATAACCTTGAGTTGATTTAACACCTGCTAGCAAATACAAAAAAGGCCCTAGCCACTTGGAGGAAAGGGCTAGCAGAGAGTCGTTCGTACTCTCTGTGAACACAAGCTGCTTGGAGTCTATCTCAAGGACATCGCCCTGAGACACTGAGCCCTGTCAAGGTGACTTACTTGTAGTTAAAGAATTTCCAGTTCCTATTCTTGATATTACTGAGGAAGAACAGAAAGAGAGGCAAGAAGCATGAAAGGCATCTGCTCTGATCACGGCCTTATGCTCAGCAAACTTCACGCACTAAAGGAATGCTTATTCTGTGTTTCATGCAATGATTATATGAATTGTTAATCATATGAGTACTGCCCAGTGCATTTATAGTTAGTGAATATTGTTCTTCAATAAAATATTAGTAGTTTAATGATCAAATGTTTAATTTGCTTAACTTACAATAAAGTTGCTAACAAGATCCTTTTAAAAAAGTCAAACTCACCACAATGTGAAATACACACACAGTGCAGATGCCTCCACAGAGGTACTCCCTTTTTTCATGTGCTCCACTCAAAACCACACCTTTTTCTTTGGACTGAAATGAATCAATGACATGTCTTTCCTCATCCTTCCTCCAAATGGAGTCATCATCTCTCACACTGTATTTGGGCAGACCTAAAGCATTCTTCAGCCCTTAAAGTCACTCTCCAAAGTTGCCTAGCAAGTTTACAGGGAAGTAGTCACTTCACTGCTCAGGTCTCAGATGTCTTCTCTGGTCTGCACCTTCAAAGACTGTCAGAAACAATTAATTACTTACAGTCACTCCCTTTTCTTCCTTGTTTCTGCTTGCAACAGGCCCTGGATGGCCAGCATTTCTTCTGGACTTCCACCTGTACTTTTTATCAACCAGCTGAAGGTCCATCATTAGCTACCTCAGTTGTATAGGCAGTCTACCTGTTTTCAAATTATTGCATGGTAGTATATAGTTGGTGAATAAAGGCTGAAGAAAATATGCTTTTCACCAGTCTTGCAGTATGAAAGAGGGATTCCACTTAAACGTTGTTCCCAGCTGAAGAACCTGAATTGAGTATGTAATCATCCTAGAATCTTTGTGTAGTCAATGTACAGAAATAGGTAGTTTTAGAAGACATCAGCCACACCAAGACTAAAATATATACCTACAGATAATAGACCTGTAGAGGTATCTGCTTCCATTCAAAGGAAAATTTGGTGATGTACATTTCTAGAATAGATGACCTTGTTAAATACTTTAAAAGTTACCTGGGATGAATTCAAGCATCTCTTTCTTAAGATCTAAACTGCCTCTTCATTTTCTCAGCAACATCAAAGACATGGAGTATCTAGGACACGTAACAGTTTTGGTCATGTAGTTTACTAGACATCTTAGACACTAACACAACAGTTTAAAAAAGAAAAAAAATATGAAGCCTATGATGACATCCTCACGCACAGAGGCTCTCAGTAAACACACTGCCTCTTTTGCTACCTCCTCTAGTTCCAAGAAATGGCAGTCTAGATTTTCATGGCCTGTTGGCTCTGCTGCGTGCTGTATATATACAAGCAGATGATTGATGGGGATTACACTATGGAAGCCCTACTTGTTGGCAGATGCACACTTGAGAAAGGATTTCAGATCTCTGAGCCACAGCAGGAACTAATAGGGTCTGTAGAACACGTATTTCAGATTTACATTTAGTATATGACAAACACAACTATTCTTCTATCTGATTCTTGGTTAAAAGAATTGCTTTGATTTGCCCATAAAGTACGTATTCTAATTCGTTGTGCAGCAGGTATTCAGGTCTAGGCAATGTTTGGGAGGGATTCTGTGGGAAGTTTCCATGGAGGATAAAGGAGCAAGTGAAAGCTGAGAGCTTTTCAAGAATGCTCTCCTGGAAGCACAGAAACAATTCACGCCCTTTAAGATAAGGGAAGTAGGCAGAGCAAGAGAACCCCTTGGCTCAACTGTGAGCTTTTAAAGTCTTCTCAAGACGAACAGAGAAGCATACCAGAGATGGAAAAGTTGACAAAGTACCTGTTGAGAACAACAAGGGCATTGCCAGGACATGCAGAGATGCAAGTATAAAACCAAAAGCTCAGCTCAGATTGAAATTGGCCAGAGATATCAAAAACTACAAGAAAGGGTTCTTCAGGTACATAAACAACAAGCAGAAACAGAAGGAAAATATTGGCCCACTGTTAAACAGGAGAGTCAAATTAGTCACCAACACTGTAAAGGCAGAGGTTCTCTAACAATTTCTTCACCTCTGTCTTTACCAGCACTGTTGGGCTCCAGGCCTTGGAAAGAAAAATTTCAGGTTGATGCAAACACAGGCCCACTGTCAGTGAATGAAGAGTTAGTTTGTGAGCTATTACAGGAACCTGAATCCTACAAATTGGGCCCAGACATTATCCCTCTGAGGCTGTTAAGAGACCTGACTGACTGTATTGGGTTGGTCTGGCCAGATTTTGGCGGCAGCAGGTGGGGAGCTGCAGGGTGGCTTCTGCAAGAAGCTGCTAGAAGCTTCCCGAGTTTGTTAGAGCCAATGCCAGTCGGCTCCAAAGAGGGACCCACTGCTGGCCAAGGCTGAGCTTGTCAGTAAAGTGATAGGAGAGGAACGCCTCTGTAAAAACATATTTAAGAACAGGGAGAAAGAACTGCACTAATACAGCTGGCACAGAGATGGAGGAGTGAGAATATGTGGACACACCAAGGTCGGTGAAGAAGGAGAGGGGGGAGGATGAGCTCCAGGCGCCAGAGCAGAGAGTCCACCGGGTCGTGGTGCAGACCATGGTGAAACGGGTTGTCCCCCTGCAGTCCATGGGCGGGATGTAGATGTCCACTGTGAGGACCAGAGGGCCCCCTGCCCGTGTGGGTGGATGCCTGAAGCGGGCTGTAGCCTGTGGGAAGCCCACACTGGAGCAGGTTGCTGCTGGAACCTGTAGCCTGTGGAAGAGTGAATGCCCACGCTGGAGCAGGTTGGCTGGTGGGACTTTTGAGATGCTGTGGGGGACTCACGCTGGAGCAGTTTCCCCTGAAGGACTGCTCCTCAGACTCATGAGGGGTGAGTTGCCCCTCGTGAGGTGTCTCACGTTGGGCAGTCTGTGATGAATTGCCCTTCGTGGGACGACTCACGCCGGAGAAGAGAGCGTGAAGCTTGTCTCCCGTGAGAGGGACCCCACAATGACCCTGGGAAGACTGAGGAGTCCTCCTCCGGAGTGAAGAAGAAGCGGAACCAACATCGAATGAACTGACCGTAACCCTCATTCTCTGTCCCCCTGTGCCGCTCAGAGGGAGGAGGTGGAGAAATCAGGATTGATGTAAAGCCCAGGAAGAAGGGAGGGATGGAGGGAAGGTGTTCTGGTTTTAAGATCTGTTTGTTTTTTCTTACTTCTCACTACTCCTCTCTGATTTGTTCTCTTAATACATGTAATTAATTTCCCCAAAAATCGAGTCTGTTTTGCCCAGGACAGTAAATGAAAATGATCTCCCTGTCCTTATGTCAAACCTTAAGGCCTTTGAAATATTTTCTCTCTCAGTATAGTGGAGAAGGGGGAGTGAGAGAGCGGCTGTGGGGGTACCTGGCTGCCGGCCAGGGTCAAACCACAACACTGACATTGGTGCAAGACTGCTCTCCACAATCCCTGAGAAGTCACAGAGATTGGAGAACATCCCAGAAGACAGCACAAGGCTGATGTCACGCTCATCTACAAGAAGGGCTTAAAGGAGGATCCATGATATTATAGGTGCATCAATCTTACTTCATTCCCTGGGCAAGTTAGGGAACAAATGCTCATGGGGGCTATCACAAGTCAAACAAAGCACTTGATTGGGAATAGTCAGCACAGATTCACCAAGGGCAAATCCTGCTTAACAAACATGATCATCATCTCTGACAAAGTAACCTGTTCAGCTCTTGTGGAGTGAGCAGTAGACATCGTCTACCTGGATTTCTCCAAGACTTTCAATGCAGTTTTCCACAGCCTCCTCCTAGAGAAAGTGGTGCATTATGGTCTAGACAAGTGGTCTGTGTGGTGGGTGAAGAACTGTCTGACAGGCTGCACCCACAGGATGGTGGGAAATAGTTCTTTTTCAAACTATCAACCTGTCACAAGTGGGGTCCCCAAGGGATCAATGTTGGGCCTAACAGCATTGAATATCTTCATAAGTGATCTGGACGATGGGATCAAGTGTTCTCTGATAAGTTTGCTGATGATACCAAACTGAATGGGAAAGTGGGGACTTTGGAAGGGAAAGCCACCCTGCAGAAAGACATGGACAGGCTGTAAGAATAGGCTAACAAAAGCCTTATGAAGTTCAACATAGACAAATGTTAAGGTCTTGCACCTGGGACAACAATCCAGGAGTGCAGCACAGGCTGAGATCTACTCAGCTGGAGAGCAGCTCTGGGGAAAAGGACCTGGGGATCCTGGTGGGCAACAATATATGTTTTTTCCTACATATGATGCCTTTACTGAATCACATCATGTTGCCCTACCACCTACCTGGGGCATTTCCTTCCTCCTAGGCTGGACAGTCAAGCAAAGCAAACTTCTTTCCTGCAGAAGTCAGCTCAGCAAGCTCCCCAGGGTTTTATTTATAAACTGTCTTTGTTCCACTTCTGGAAGAATACTGAATGTTCCCACTGCTTTCCCTGCAGAGTAATTTAGCTGAAGCCTCTTTTCCTAAGGCTCCAGCATCAGTTGTTCCCACTTCAGCGGGCACCATCAAGGCTAACGGTCATCTATCACTCTTTCTCTGGGCCCCACCAGCGTACCTCCCAGGGCATCCCATGATAAAACAACTGAACCAGAATTCATAAACTGAATGCTGAGATCCCATAAATACAACAGTTTCCAAACCAGCTCTCATTCCTTGCTGAAGGAGTTTTTGAAAAACCAAACAAGTCCATTTGTGAATTCAGAAATCAGCAAATCCAAAATGAAAAAAGGCTTGTGTTCATAGCATGTAATTATATCAACAGGAGAGTGAGTTAGCATCAAAAATACTCTTGTAACAGGAGATTCATTCTTGGGTTCTTCTACCTCAGATGAAGGTGTATTGAACAAATGCAGAACTTGGGCAAAAGAGCAGGAGTGATCAGGTAATGAGATCATCAGATCTCCTCCTTCTCTGCATAGAAAAAAAGATTCCATCCAACTCAGTACTCAGTAGTTTTAGTTTAATCTTGAAATCAAACACTAGAGTCTGTCCTTAATTTTTTCCTAAATTACTCCAAACTAAGAGACACAGTTCTATTTTCAAATGTCTTCCATACAATCCCAATGCCATTATGCAGAAGTACAATGACATATAAAAATAAGCCAAGTATGCTATCTTTTATGAGGGATTTTTTTACCTCTTACTCTAAACTGACCTAAAATGCCTGTCAGATGCCACGTTTCTTTCTGGGAAGAAACTTCCATGCACCAATGCACAATAATCTTCTGTGATATGTACATGACATACAACTTTGTGCAGCCAAACAAATGAGATTGTCATTCTGATTAAGGTTTGATTTCCACTCCCACTGCAATACAGCAGCAGTCTGAAGATAAAAACTATACTTTTTTTTTTCCTCCCCTCAGATGTGTTTCTCTTAAGAGCTTGTATAAAGAAACACCAACATTTTTGATGTAGAGAACATTGAAGATTCAGTCAAAATGCCTAAAAACTGACAACAAACATCTTAAATAGAAAAAAAGAGTACTCTACTGCACACAGGAAAATACTTGCACTGCTAAGTTCTTGTGAATGCTACTGAGCTTTCATTGGCTTTACCAATGAAAAGACCTCTTGTCCCTAATCAGGACTGAGGGGGACAGAGGGGTGGAAATGGAGGTTTTGAGGCAGGAATTAAAGAGCTGAAGTCAGGACAAACATCATGAAAAAGGACTTTCCCTCTTCTTTCCTTTCTTCACTTAGAAGTTACTGAAAATTGCTTTTGTGCAAATGGTTATCTTCTCCTGTGCGCTCTTTTTGCTACTACTTTTAAGTCCCCTAGACACAAATTTATGGAAAATGAACACTGAAGATATATTTGAACAAATACTCTCCAAAACGATAAACACCAATTATCAACAACCTTTCCAGAGAGAAAGATCATAACAGATGTCCACTGGGATAACTCTCCCATTCATAGCATTTAAGGAAATGACACTACATAGAAGTGAAATTTCACTGGACCTCTCTTTTCTGTCACTATAACGATAACCCAGAGGCGTGTGTTGATCCTGCGAAGTTCTCATCCTGATCTTGCTATTTCTGAAATGGAAGCTGAAACCTCAAAAAAGGAAGAACATTTTCGAACACTAACTCCAACGCTACCATATTTGTAGCTTAATTAAAAAAAAAAAGTTTCTGTGTCATAAATAGAAAGAACAAAATATCAATCAAGGCTTCATAAATTAAATTGCAAAGAAAGCTCCACTATCCCCCGACAAGTTTCTTTGCAAGTAAAATTATGTATCTTCTAGAACCAGGGACTGCATTCTGACTTACATCTAAAAATGGCTGAAGGAACTGTATCACACCATATTAAGTACTACTCATTTTAAAACTAGAAATCTGTTCTAGTTAGATATGTAGAATGAACATTTTAGAGCCTTTTCTTTGTGAATATTTAGTGTGACCCTTAGACTAGCTGAGGGCTCCTCAAAGATCAATCATTTCTGCAACCACACCAGATCGGTCCTCTGCTAGAAGCACAGGCTTGGCTTAAAGCGGCTTCACAGCTATTTTGAATTTGATCACTCTCTGCAGGGAATGGTTCACCTACGGTGGAGAAGTTCTTGCTACATTTCATCCCAGATCCTGACTTAGCTTTTCTTGTTCCAGAAGAGAACCAAAGCACATCTAAAGCTCCTTATGATGAAAATTATCAGCTGGTCACTTAATCTACTTCAGGTCCTCTTACACTGCCCTTGGGTCAAGCTCTAGCTTAGACAGGTTGAGTACCTCATATATTATTTTGTGTATGAATACTAATGTTTGTTAGAGGCCCCAATACAAGATTACATTCAGATTTTGACAGATTTATGAAACTATTTCAATTACAGTAAAAGGCTTAATGGTATCCACTGGACAAAAACAGATACATAGAATCATAGAACAATTCAGGTTGGAAAAGACCCTTGGGATCATCAAGTCCAACCACTGACCCTACACTACAAGGTCACCCCTAAACCATAACACCCAACACCACATCTAAACGACACTTGAACACATCCAGGGATGGTGACTCAACCACCTCCCTAGGCAGTCTATTCCAGTGTCTGACCTCTCTTTCCGTGGAGAATTTCTTCCTAATGTCCAGCCTAAACTTGCCCTGTTGCAACTTGCAACCATTCCCCCTGGTTCTGTCCCTAATTACCTGTGAGAAGAGATCAGCACCAACCTCTCTACAATGTCCTTTCAAGTAATTGTAGAGCATGATGAGATCAAACTGAAATTGAAACTCTAGCCTGAAGAATGGAGGAAAGCACACACACACAAACCCCCTGCCTCTTCTTTTCCTTCCACCTGAGCCCCCATGTCTGATAAGTGCCTAACAAGCACTCACAGGGATAGTACCTAACAAAGTCTCTCAGGGCTGGTAAAGCAGTACACGTGGCTTTGTGCAGAAAGGCCAGAGACCAAGCAATAAGCTTTTATAATTTCTCTTTTCAGTTATAAATGGAGGCAGGTATGATGACAAATACATGTTACAGAAAGCTGAATGTGTTGTTATAGCAGAATACTGTGGGTTACCAAACATTTCCCTTTCCACCTCAGATTACATAAAAATACCAGTACTCAGGATTTCCCACATAAATGGTCTGTTTCATTTTTTAAAGTCTGATTTTTTTTATTCTTTGTGTGGTTCTGTATGTTTTGATCTTAACTGTTTCCTCCCAGTGTTCTTTTTATTACATTCAAGGGGGTTTGGCCCTGGGGGTATGGTGCAAACATAATTTCTCTAAATAATCCTTGGCAGAGGACTGAAGCAAAGGAGAGTAAAATTTATTCTACGGGGAAGTGCAAAGTGGACTTTAAGATGGATCGGACACGTGGCTGGATGGCAAAAGCCACACCACTGCATTGGTTAATTTTTAGCTTTGACTCCTTGCTTATGCACTTATATAATAAACACCACTCTCATCTCCTGTCATGAAATCAGGATATATTGCAATAAATTCTTATGGGGGGAAGCAAGATACAAGTACTCACTAAGCCAAACCAAGCTTTTTGATGTGGACATCTCCATTTGGGGTATACCTGTGTGACAGCTGTAGAAACTGCACACTTCAGGATCCTGTCTCCACAGACCAAAAAAAACCTTACATATGTGCCTTGAAGTTTGAGCTGACATTAGGGGCAAATGTGTTAGGTACAGTAATGTTATGAGAACTTTTTATACAGCTAAATGATAAGAGTTGAGAGATTTATATCCATCTTACAGATATTTTTCTAGTCATGTCCTATTACTTCCTAATATGCAAAAAAAAAAAGAACGCCCATCCATCTCCCCTCCAGAAACACAGAGATGATCTACTGGAATTAATGTTAAAGTAGAATGCAAGCTTCCAAGCCAAAATTACAAATAATTTCTACTATCGTGCAGACCAAAGCAACACAACACTTGCATAAATCTTCCTACTATGTTCAACATTGTGCTTCAGTTACATGCATTCTAGTCTTAACATTGTTGAGATTTAGAATTAATAACCCACCAAGATTTATGGGGCTGAATTCACCTCTCAGCATTATCACTTTGGAAGCCTCTACAGCCTTAAACAGCCATCAGAAGGTCACTCAGAAAACTTCCATTAAGTTCAACAGACTTCAGACAAGGCTCCTTCCCTAAAAACAAGTGAATTCCAAATAGGAGATGGTTTTAAAAAATCCCACCTTTTTCAGTGTTTTTTTTTCCCAGGAACTGCTTAGCAGTGTTTGCTAGTTGTCCAGTTGGGTCCATTTGTCTTTTTTCCTCATCTCTTCCAAAACTGTGGAATAAATACAACTGGATCTAGCCCTGGTCATTATGCAGTGAGAAATGACAGAATAGTTTATGTGAATTAATGCAAGCGTGACAAATATGACTACTGATTGACGTCTTGAGGGATTGCTCAGTGTTCGTGGAACTGTGAGGAATTCACTTGGCAACATCCCCTGTAAGTGAGAAGTCCCTAAATTAATATTGTCCAGTTACAGTAACTGAGGCAACTGAAAACATCTTTGCTCACAGACAGCATTGCACACAGATTGCTCAACGTAGACAATTCCATATGTTCTCATGTCTCCTTTCCCTCTATTCACAGGCATGGCTTTCTCTGAGCAACCCAAAGCGCTCAGAGTGATGCAAGTCACCGAACAGTTGCAAGTCACACGTTGCACAACAGAAGAAAGTTTTGAAATTAAGGAAAAGTGTAGCATTTTTTTCTGAGAAACAGACAGCTAGACATACAGATATAATCAAAGAAATTCAGAACTCAAAACTGTTTTCTTCACTTCAGGATTTTTAATGAGGGGGAATAAACAAAAAAACTAAGTAGTTAGCTAGTCAGACTTCTGCCTGGTGTGAATTGTTTATAGTAGAAACACCAACAAGCACCTTTAACTACAGCATCACTGCCAAATGCCTCCATAAGCAGGCTAGAAATGTTGTGCTTTGAGTCATGAATAAGATATGCTTGGTCTTATTTGCTATGTAGGATCATGCCATCCAAGCACAGGCAGCAACATTTATTGAGAAATCCACGAAAAGATAACAACTGATTTAAAAGGGGTTCATGTAAGTTTAGTTAAGGAGCAACTTCAGAGATTATTTTCAATTACTGAGATAAAATCATGGCTTCTCTCAGGAGGAAAAAAGGAAAGTTGTGGGGATTTTTTCTATCCACTACATAGAGCATATGAAAGCTTTAAGAATAGTCTGATTTCAGAAACAGTATCAGCCTACTGCTAATATTCCTTAACTCTGCTTTTCCCTCCCTCAAGTCATTTCTCCAATTATTTTCAACATTTTCTTTCACCGATTAATAAAATGCAGCTTTCCTGCTGCAGACAACAGGTTACAGAACTCCCTTTTATATTGAATAGGTTTACCCTGCTCTCAATAATACTAACTGATGGTTTTATTTTCTTTCACCAAATCTGCAGCGCTCCAGCCGAGCACTGACTTCTTCCACACCAAACCCCTCATTGATTTCAAAGCATGAAGATGACAGAAGGACATAAGCACTAAGTTCTAGTCCTTCTAAACTTGTATGAGGATCTGGAGTTAATAAACCAGAAAGCCTCTGTTAATGTGCATAAAAAAATATATATATATAGCTTTACCAGCCTGAAAGGCTGCAGAGCTGGAAAAAAGCACCATCTTCAGCTCCTCTAAATTCATATCAAGCAGGTAAGTATCCTTATTAAGTAAGTAGCACACAGCATCCTCAGCTAATACAGAGAGGATAATCTACACTGTCTACTTTTAGACATAACTTTGTTATGACTTAACATTGTAATTGTAGGGTTCCTGTACAGTCTGCTGAGACATTCAGGCACCCAGAGCAGGCAATTTGGTCGATGGGCTGAGGCCAACCAGATAAAGTTCAATCAGACCAAGTGCAGGGTCCTAC